>NW_025864002.1:0-4510 GCF_002878395.1 Capsicum annuum
CGATGCATTTGACTCTTGGATTGTGTTAGTAGTTCTTACACTGTTGACACCTGGTTTTGGGCATGATTGGTATTTTGGATAAGTTCTTTTCGCATTGTTATGATTACTTATGTGGTTCGGCTTCATTCTAGAAGCCTTACCTTGGGATATTTTTTGTCTTTTCCTCTTTTCTTATCAGTTTGAGTGATAGGTTTACTTGTCTAGGTATTCCGCGACAAGTGCCATCATGACCCTCGTTTTTGGGTCGTGACAATTATAAACATCAAGAACATACTAAAATTTTAGAATATTCACTTCTAATTACAAGCAAATTTGTGTCTCTTCAAACATTCATATTACCAAGATTCAAAAAATCTTCTCAATTAACAATTGTCAAAACTAAAATTATTATAAATTTCAAGAACATACTAAAATTTTATAAAACTTACCTCAAAACACAAGCAAATTTATATCTATAATCAGTATTTTAATTGATTATAATATTCTAGGCTAGGTTTAAATAGACAAAAAAAAAGACTAAATATTTGTTTACTTTCTTTTAATAATAGGACTCAAACACCAATTTTTTCCTCACGTACGAAATTTTGAATTTTTTCCCTTTTTTTCTTCTAAAATTATTATTTTATTTTGATATATAGTATAAAAAGAGAAGAATTATTAATTCCTACCTAATTTTTTGGAGATGTCACGTAGAACATAAATCAAACCGACAATTTTAAAGGAAAAGTTAACCAGCTCATTCCAAAAATAAAAGTCAACCAAGAAAAATTAGGTCCAAAAACAAATACAATAAGTCTCCTGTTTTAAAACAATAAAGAACAAGAAGAATAGTAGAGAGAATAAAGAGAGTGATTCTTATTTCTTCTCTTGAGGGATGAGAGATCATCAGATTAAGAATACAATGAATAAAACCCCCTCTATTTAAAGGGAAAATTTAGTCCTAGTCCGAGTAAAAGACAAATACTTCAAATCTTAATAAATATCAAATTAGATCTTGATAGATCTTGATAGACATTCACTATAATGTAAATACATTTATAACACTCCCCTTTGAATGTCTAATTAGTAGAGAATGTGCCGCGTTAAACCTTACTAGAAAAAACCTAGTAGGAAAAAAATCTAGTAAAGAAAAAAGAGTACACATTTCTAATAATACACATGTTGGCTGCCTCATTAAAAAACTTACAAGGAAAATCCAGTGGGACAAAACCTCGTAAGGGAAAAAGAGTACAGTGCATATTAACTCCCCTTAATGAGAACATCCTTGAACCTTTGCATCCCGATCTTGTGCACCATCTTCTTAAAAGTTGTAATTGAAGAAGACTTGGTGTATAAATCAGCCACATTTTCACTTGAACGAGTATGTTGCACGTTGATATCATCATTCTTTTGTAGATCATGTATGTAGCAAAGCTTTGATGAAGTGTTCTTTATTTTATCTCCTTTTATGAATCCTCCATTAAGATGTGCTATGCATGATGCATTATCTCCATATAAAATTATGGGTAGATTATCATATTGTACACCATATTTTTCTCGAATGAGATGTATCATGGACCTCAACCATACACATTCTCGGCTTGCTTCATGAATAGCTATTATCTCAGCATGATTCGATGAAGTGGCTACGATAGACTCTTTGTATATCTACAAGATATGGCAGGACCACCACATATGAACACATAGCCTATTTGAGACCGAGCTTTATGCGGGTCGATGAAGTGGCTACGATAGACTCTTTCATACTTATCATATATTGCTGCCACATTCACTTCACGGAATGGAGCATATTCAATAGGTCGAATTTCATGACTTTTCATCAAATACCCATTATTTTGCCTTAACCATCATAATATCATCAATACATGCATTGAGATCCAATCTCAACGTCTTATCCATTTAAAGGCGTCTTAGGCATAAATCAATGGGACTTAAACCCAATATCATATTATCATAATGCATCGAGACTTTAACATAATGTCTTACTATTTTGATGTAATGGGACTTGAATCTATTATCTTTCACTCACACATAATGGGCAAAGCATAATTTTTTTATTTATTTTTTATTTTTGAAGCAAAATCAAGTAACTAGAAATATAAACTTGTTGGAAATAGAGTGAAGACATACACTGTAGCCTGGAAAGAAACCAAGGCAACTAACAAGATATTACCAATGAACTACCTAATTTATCCTTTTATTTCACCCTCTGGATGAGCAGGGGGCTATAGCTGTATACACCTGTAGACCGAAAGTTAAAACATAAACTAGGAGGAGTCTAGATGCTAGTTAAAAACATATGATACATTAGTTTGTCTTAACAGAATATAAACTGTCAGCTAGAAGTTGCAGTGCGGCCATCACAACATACACAGTAACTAAGAGAATTTTAAGCCATCACTTTGAAAGCATCATGTGGACAAACACCAATATAATCATTACATGCTAATATATAAAACACGATATCAACCTTACAAGTAAAATAAAAATATTTAATAAATATCTATGACTAAAGGTTAATATCACTTTACCTGATAGTGGCTGCCATAAACATTTGCAAAAATTTACTAAATTTGAACCTCATAATAACTTGTAAACATACCTTAATTACATATCATCAAATCATTCTCCGTGTATTCTTTTCCACTAGATTTTCAATAAGCTACCGATGACACCGTTAAGCTTTTGATGAAGTCAAAGACGATATTAATAGGACTAAACAAAATAAAATTAGAGCTCGTGCTGATAACGTGTTAAAAAATAATAAAGAACAAGAAGAATAGTAGAGAGAATAGAGAGAGTGATTCTTATTTCTTCTCTTGAGGGATGAGAGATCATCAGATTGAGAATACAATGAACAAAATCCCTCTATTTAAAGGAAAAATTTACTCCTAGTCCGAGTAAAAGACAGATGCTTCAAATCTTAACAGATATCAAAGTAGATCTTGATAGATCTTAATAGACATTCACTATAATTTAAATATATTTATAACATTTCCCTTTTTTTTCGGGAAAAAGCCACATACACATGAAAATACAAAGCTATCACCTTATACTCCTTTTTCTCTCTTTCCAAAAATAATAATTGATAGAGTTGTTAAATATTATAAAGGTAAATTCTCATTGATTTCGAATTGTTGAATATTATGATTTCTTGTCTTAATTAATTTCAAACTCTACACAGTAGGATATAATTAATTGATAATAAATTAAAGAAAATAGTAAAAGACTATTTTGTCTATTGTAGAGTATTTTAATTAAGGGTAAAAAGTTTAAGTGAAGGGTCTTCACACTTCTAATATATTATAGATATAAATATAGATATAGATATAGATAGATATAAATTATAGATATAGATATAGATATGTTTAAAGAACATGTGCAAGATGCGTGCGCTAAGACTAGTTCATACTAAGATTAGAAAGATTAGATATAAAAATAAATGTTTTACAATTTTCGTATTGAAAATTTTGAAAAATGTGAATAATATAGCAAGACGACTAATGTCAAATCCATTTCATATTTGGAACCAAAACCATAACTATAAATGACTTTCCAATAGTTAGTGAAAAGATACCACAACGAAACAATTCAAAGTTTATGGATAATAAATCTCCTCGCTCTTCTAGTTTTTCTTATAAAAATATAGATTTCATAATCACAATACTACACGTCTCAAAAGAAAATACCCCAAGTGTGGCATTGTCTGATACTAAAACTAACTGCATCAAAACCATTAGGTAATAAAATTAGGGGAAAAGGACAAAAACAACACTTTAAATTAAATTATTTCCATGAAAATAGCCAATGAATTTAAATTTCACTTTCTAGCCATTTCAATTTGTTGTCTTGTTCTATACCGTTTCTACACACCTTCTATACAGTTTCAATACATATCTTATACATATAAATATTCTATACCAAAATTATACAGTTTTGATACACAATTTATACAATCACTGTACATTTTTTTACACGTTTTATACAACAATTCTATAATTTTCATATACTTTATATATATTATATAGATATATATATGATAGAACTATACAATTTCTACACATATATCTTATATAGATACATATTCTATTTAACAATTATATTATTTTTATATAATTTAATTATTATGTCTAACCAATAAAAAAACTAAATATTTGATTAGTCAAAAAATTTATAACAAAAAAAGAATTGAAATATTTTTAAAAGGGCCGAATTGTCCAAGTTGAATATTGTATCTGTATTGTATATAGACTGTATCAGTATTGTATATGGACTGTATGTGGACTACGTAGGCCAAAATGACTCAAATCAGGAAATGGCTATAAAGAAAAAATAGTATATCCGACGGCCCACTTTTTGGAAAGTTTTTAAACTTGGACTATTTGGTTTAAAAAGTGTTATAGAGTGCCCTTTTCCCATACTATTACTGCTTCACAATCCATAAAAAAACATATTGTATTCTCAATTATATGTTCACTACTTTATTATTTTTGCCCCAATAAAAAATGCC
>NW_025864003.1:0-1011 GCF_002878395.1 Capsicum annuum
ATCTAATAATGGCACTACTTGCCATAAAAGACTAAGAAAAGTCAAAAAGCCTAAGGGTAGTTACATGATATTTACGTAAAGCTATCTAGCTATTTTAAATCTTTCATATTTCTTTTTCTCCTTGAATTACTTTCTTTGTCTTCTTTCTTTATCCATAGTTATCTTCT
The DNA here is from genome assembly GCF_002878395.1 of Capsicum annuum. Taxonomy (NCBI): domain Eukaryota; kingdom Viridiplantae; phylum Streptophyta; class Magnoliopsida; order Solanales; family Solanaceae; genus Capsicum; species Capsicum annuum. Next base: position 168 of record NW_025864003.1, read on the forward strand.
TTTTATTGCTCTATATCTCCATTATTGCTTCATATCTTGCATCTTCCAGCTGTCGCTTTTATCTTCTTCTATTCCAGTTGAACTTCTGGGATAATATTATCTTCTCCACTACATTTTGAACATTGATGGGCTGGAGCTTTATGTCCAATTAACTTGCAATATCTGGTTAATAATTCTTCTGAAATAAATTTTTCTCTAATGGCTCTGGCGATAGGTTTTTTCTCTGGATTGAGAAAAGTCAAGATCCATTGCCTAATGTCTTCCATATATGCTTCTCGTAGTTCCTTTGAATTTGAGTATACTATTACATTACCTCTTGAATAATAACTCCATATGGGATTTCTGTTGCGATAAGTGTTTGCTAACTCTTGAAGAATTGTAGATAGTTCGATAATTCTCTTATTTGCATAAAAATTTGTCATCTCAATTCTAGGTATTTCTGGTTGTGGAATAATATCTTCTGGTATAATCATATCTCGGGTCATTCCTATTTTTACAACTTGTATAGGTGCTTTAACTTCATCATACAATATCTCTGCTGGTGCCGTGTAAAATTTTATAAAAAATAGGTTACCTTTGGTTATTATATCCGGTTAGCTTTTGGGTTATATAATTCATATGTGGTTCTTGGATATTTATAGCTTCGGCGTTGGTATTTAAGAAGGTTTGCATTTTGTAAATATTTTCTATGTATGTTCGGGCTGTATAGTTGTAGGTCTTTTTGTCTTGGTTTAAACTATCTCTGTATGTTGTAATATGTGGGGGTATGAACATAGGATCTTTTGGTGTATTTGGAATAAATAATTTATCAAATAGCCTGTTTAGGTTCATATTTGTGTTTTTC
>NW_025864004.1:0-2579 GCF_002878395.1 Capsicum annuum
ACTTGAAAGCCTCTTCTCATGCCAATAGCAACTAATTCCAAGCTATATCAAAAGAATATTCTGAAATTCCTTGTCCTACACTATATCGACATATTGTTAGTGTTCTTTAACATCTTACTTTGACGACGTTAGGAATTGTATTTTCAATCAACAAAGTATGTCAGTTCATACACTCTCGAATAATTAGTCATTGGACCATTTTAAAATGACTATTGCACTATCTTCAACACACTAATACATGGTTATTTTTCATTCTTATTACTCCATCTCTCCACCTACAGCCATTCACTGATGCTAACTGTGCTAGAAACATTGATGATTGAAGTACATGAGTGGATTTGCTATTTTTCTTAGCAACAATCTTATTTATTATGCCTCCAAAAAGCAGTGGATAGTAGCTCGTTTATCTACAGACTCAAAATATAAAGCTTTGGTGGATGCAGCAGTGGAGTTAACATGGAATCAATGTCTCCTTTTTGAACTTGGTATTCATTCTTCTAATGCTCTGAATCTCTAGTGTGACAATATTGGTACAACTTATTTGTCTCTTAATTCTATTTTCCACTCTCGGACAAAGCATATGCAAGCTGATTAGCATTTAGTTTGGGATAAAGTTGCCCAAAAGGAACTTCTTGTATGATATATATATATATATATAAAAAATCCCAATTGGTAGATTTCATGACTAAGCCTTTGTCTTCAACACAGTTTCATTTCTTACGCGGCAAACTCATGGTGAAAGAGCCTAATGTTGGATGTGTTTATGCTTTCTAGCATTGCTATTCTAGACTTTAAGCCTTATTTTGAGGATGATTCATATGCTATGTGTCTTGATACTGATATAAATGTGAATTCAAGTGTCCAAGTATGTACTTACAATGTTTAAAGAGGATTTTACATGATTTTGTAATCAATTTGAGAATTTAAAGGTCAACCGAGAAGACTAGTGTTACTAGCTTGAGCTATGTGCTTATCTAGTCTATCGTGTTGGATTCTTGTGTGCCAATGAGTTCCCAAGGTCATTATTATGTATTTGTATATATGAAATAAATTTTATGTAATGTGTAAAGTTTAATTGGTTCAAATCAAGAGTCAAAACATAAAGTTGAAGATAATGGAAACTAGCCTAGTCTTAGCTTGTGTTTTTGATTCACCGTTCTTGATATCGTGTTGTATAATCTCTAATTCGTGGGGTGTGTTGATGTATTATTTCTTGTGAGTTGTTTATTATGATATATTGATGATTTAAAGGCTATAAATTCATTGAAAACACACCACAAAAGCTTGGGGTGGACCAATGAAAGCACAAGGCTACATGAGGAGAATATGTTGTCGTGGAGCATGTCACCATGATTAGGTGCTTATGATGATGAAGGAGCTTCCGCATTGCACCAATGAGTCAAAATTCAATTGTCACATCAAGTTAGTCAATGCGATTACACCGCGCCATGGTCCTATAGCGATGAGCATGCTAGCGCGATGCGATGACAATGAAAAATGGGAAAATTATGCCCAACTATTAAGGGATAGCGTGGAAACTAATCCCATTCAGTTTATGACTTTTCTACTATAAATATAACATGTTAAATTCTATTTTCAACATCTTGGAACACCTAGATAGTCTTGGACAACATTGAAGGCTACCACAACTTCTTTTTAGGTTTTTATTCTTTAATTTAGCTTCTTTTAAGGTTTTAATCATTCATACAATTTTTCGGATGTTGATTATGGCTATGAGTGTCTAAAAACTGCATTGCCGGAGTTAAATCCAAGAACGTGAGTACTATTGTTTTGAATTAATTTCGTTTGAATTGCTTATCATTATTGGTTGTTTGTTTATTCTTAATTTAACTACTTGATGGATTGATCACCCAAAAAATACTTTTGTTGTCACCCTTGTGATCTCGGGAGAGGGAATTGGGAGATAGAATATGGGAATAAACAAAGTATGATTTGTATTCTTTTATGAAATAAGGAATTCAAATTAGCATCTAGGACAGGGATGTACTTAGAAGCCTTATTTGATTCATATGTAGTATGATAGATTAAAGACCTTAATTGGATTATTACATCCCCGCTCAATGATGTAGTTGTAATGTCCATATTAGGTAAACGATTAAAGGTCGGAAGACCATGATCAAGAAATTAACCCTAAAAATCTACAACCAAGATAATCAAGTTAAAGAATGAAGTTCAATGACGTAGTATGATTGTTCGAAGTGCTTTAACCTTGGGTTTTATCCTATTGATTGTCTTAAGATCTTTATATTATGCATTGTTTACTTTACTTGCAATTTACAATATTCAAAAATCTATTTTGGTTACGCTTGCATCAATTGAATCTAAATTGGGAACTAGAATAGAATCGTTGTTGAGTCAAGTCCCTGTGTGATCAATACTCGGCTTTCTTAAAGGCCATTTTACTACTTGATAGACCACATATACTTGCGTGTATGTTTGGGTGCTGTCAAGTTCTTGGAGCCATTACTGGGGACTTGTAATTTGGCAACTATTTTATTTTAGTTTTAGTTTTAGATTTCTTTGGTGTTTTTACGCTTGGTCTTGGTTGTGTATTTGCA
>NW_025864005.1:0-1929 GCF_002878395.1 Capsicum annuum
TGCTTAAATAAAAGATGTATCATTCAGAGTAACTTACTGTAACGCCCCGATTCGCTAAACCAGAATGCTACACGGTGCTCATGACCCCGAGGGACCACAAGCTAATCAATGACTGATATTTGTACCTGTAAACTGTATAATACCTCATAAAATATGCAAAAACATGAACTGTAAGGCCATAAGGTTCAATACTGATACATATTTGAAAAATATGGTATAACAATACCAAAAAAAGAAACATAAATACTGAAGTCTGAACATCTAATCTGACATCTAGTCTGAAAGCCTCTAACTGAACTGAATAAGAAGTTGATGGGACATGTCCCCAACTAACTCCAACTACTGAAATAAACTAAAAATTGAAATAGAAATGAAATCATCATTCCCTCGAAGGATAAGGACTCACGTCTAACTCTACTTGCTGATCCTGGAATCTACTACTGATTTAGAGCTCATGCCTCTGAACCTATGGTGTAACATAAGAGAAAGCACCATAGCGCAAATGCGTCAGTACGTCTGAATATACTGAGTATACGACTGAGGTAGGATAAATGCAAATGGTTATATGTATGGACAATACTGACTGATATGAACGTGAGAGTACATACATGCATACGTAACTATAACTGAACGCGTAGAGATACGGACTACTGAGTCTGAATACTGGCAACATGAGTATACTGATAATGAGATTTTAAAAGATGAGTTTACTGATATTGATATGTAAATCACTAATAAGTGATGGATCTGATACTGTATTACTGATATACTAAGAGATTGATATTTCATTTCTAATAAATGAATGATTGTTTCTGACAGTTCGAATTATGAAAAACTGGTCTAATTGACTGTATCTGACAGTCCTGAAGCTGAGTACTGATAGCATGAGTTCTGATAACTTTTGGGATTGATAGAATAAGTGACTGTATCTGACAGTCCATAAATCTGAAGAAAACTATCTGAGTTTAATTCTATTTCTGAGTTGACTGTATCTGACAGTCCTGATATACTGAAATCTGAAGAACTATCTGAGTTCTTTACTTAGACTGGGTAGCTAAAGCTGACAGTCCTGAAATCTGCAACTGAAACTGTGGGAAGTAGTTATCTAACCGACATACCCTAAATATGCTATAATAGCTAAGCTGGGGTCCAATCTCTGCCCCAACTGGAGGGGTGTCAATACCGCGCCACTGGTAAGGACAACTGTGAGAACCCTACTGGCAAGTGCTCAAATGAGAACGGTGGGAACCCTAAACTAAAGGGTTAAGACACCTCATCAACCCTAGTATGATGGGTTAAGATGTCTCAACCTACGCTGGCTACATAGTTCTGGAACACAAGGATGACTGCTAAGAATCATACCCTGAACTGGCGGGTGATTCTCATCCTTGGGTTCACTCGGTGCTAACTTCCACTCCCATCTGAAGGACACTGAACTGAATAACTGAACTGAACTGATTATCTGAGCTGATACTAATTAACTGGACTGATAGTAGTGGTATTGTTTAGTAGAGCTAAACTAAGTTTACTGGATTCCAATGGCTGACAGAATATACTGAGTTCTGATGACTGGTTGAGAGTACTAAAGTTACTAAGATTGACTGTGAATACTGAGGTTACTGAGGTTACTGAGCACTGAGATAACTGAGATTACTAGACTACTGAGATTACTGAGATTTCTGAGTTTTCCTGAGTCACATGACTGACTGAATTCTATAGATCATGGCTTGACTGAGAGTATCGTGAAAACATGACATGGCTCTAGGCACACAACTATATTTTTCGGGTACAAGTATCCCCAAGATTCGATGGAAGAAAATTGACACAACTTGAATTTCTTGAGTACACGACCATCAATAAAAATCCATAATACATGAGTGGGGGATTTCATGAAGTACATGGTCATCATAATATCTATCATGAATAGGA
>NW_025864006.1:0-3490 GCF_002878395.1 Capsicum annuum
ACTACGGAAGAAATACGAAAAATAGAAGAAACCAAAAATAGTAGAATTGCTGAATTAGAAAAAGAATTACAAATGTTAAAAGAACTGTATGAACAAAGACAAAAAGAAAAAGAAGAAAAAGATCAAAACAAGGCTAAATAAGCTAGAATAGTAGCGCTAGAATGCATAAATTCACTCAACATCATTAGGGTATCTTATGGATTTTTTGTAGAACTTAAGAATTTCTAATTTTTGTGCTTTTTTGTAATTTAATCATCTATATTCCCGACTAGCATGAATTTTGATTTAATAACTGTATTGACTGTCAATTACCATTTGGATATGTTACGATTATGGGTTAGGTACCATGTCGTTACAAATATGATTATAGGTAGGTGTCACAACCCAAAATTGAGGTCATGATGGCACTTGTTACAGCATACCTTCACAAATAAGACTATCACCCAAATTGTGTAACACCCCGAATATGGAACTTAGAAGGCAACACGGTGCCTATGACTTTGAAGGACCACGAGCTAACCCATGACTAATATCTGTAACCGAGCACTAAATAATATACTAAAATTATGAGGAATACATAAAAGATGTAAGGCCATAAGGTTCAAAACTAAATAAATATCTGATAAAACAATGTCTGAAAATGATATAACAAATACCAAAACAAATCTGAAGTAACTGTCTGGCATGCTATAGTCTGAAAGCCTCTAAACTGAACTGAATAAGGAGTTAAAGGAACATGTCTCCAACTAACTCCATTTATTGATACTGAACTAAGATTATAAATAATTATAAAGAAATTATATCATCCTTGAATAATGATGACTCACTTCAAATCATTATATCATCCTCGAATGATGAGGACTCACTTCAAATCTACTACTGCTGGAATCTGAAATGCTACTAATGCTCTAGAGCGCGTGCTTCTGAACTTATGGCATAAAGTAAAACACCATAGCTTAAATGTTTATTATATTGGAATATAATGGTATGCAAATAAGGTAGGCTGAATGCAAGGGGTTCATATGCATGAACAATACTAACTGATTAACTAACATGAACATAATAATACATGCATAAATACGTAATTATGACTGACATCGTAATACGACTGAATACTAAGTTCTGACTACTGAGTCTACTGATAATAGGGATTTACTGATACTTGAGTTTACTATTATTAGAATATAGATTAACTGTAATACTGGTAAGCTAACAACTGAGTTTACTGATATGGATAATCTGAATATTTGTTTCTGATAGTTTTAATTATAAAGAACTGACCTGATTAACTGTATCTAACAGTCCAAAGTCTGAATACTGATAACATAAGTTTCGTATAACTAGTATACTAATAATGAGCAACTTTATCTGAAAGTCTAAGTTCTGATAGAACTAGATGAGTTTCGTACTGTACTAAGTGACTGTATCTGATAGTCCTGAAATCTATAGAACTATCTGAGTTCTAATACTGAGACTAAGACTAAGACTGAAACTGAGACTGTAAGAGGTAATCATCTAACTGACATACCCCTAAACTAATTGGTGGGGTCCAACCTATAACCTTAGCGAAAGGGTGTCAGTACCATACCACGGATAAAGAGAAGCTGAGAGTAAACCCTCTATAACAGGAAGCTCTTCCTTCAACCCTTCCTGTAAGGAAAAACTCAAATAATTTGTATTAGTAGCCCTACGCATAAAGGTACATCACAACCTACGCTGGCTACAAAGTTCTGGAATGCAAGAATTGCTTCTAAGGATCACACCCTCCACTGAATAACAAGTGAGTCGCCATCCTTGGGTTCACTTTGTGCTGAATCCTACTCCCAACTGAATAGACACTGAATTGATTATACTGAACTGAACTTTTACTAATGACATTATTTAGTAGAGCTAGATGGAGTTTGCTGAGTTTCATTGACTATCAAAATGCTACTGAGATCTGAGGACTGACTGAGGGTACTAAAGTTACTGAGATGTAAGGCCCCAAAATTTGGTCCCACAAATGTCACATGGTGCTTAGAGGCACAAGTAACCCCAATCTAACCCTCCTACTGGTATAACTAATAAGCAACTGGATAAAATGCTTAAATCTATATAAAATTAGTAAAAACATAGAATTTCTCTGAGCTTAATCAATATAAACAAGAACTTTAAAAGATTACAACTCTACTTTTACCAAACAAAACTGAAACTGAATACATTAATTTCTACTGACTGTCGATAAAGTATCTACCGGTAGTGACTTTAGATAGCCGGTTCATGACACCCAAATATCTCAGCTCACTAAGACTAAAAAAAGAAAATACAGTACTTATTGAGCTGTATAACTAACTCAACCCTTTAATCAAAAGGACTCGTCACCTACTGACTGGGAGCGGCGGATTGACTGAATGCGGTATCTACGCTACATTATAAGACACTGTAGCACAGAGAAATATATGGGGTTCAGTACTTTAAGAAATGTACTGATTATGTAGGGGTGCAATGCAACATTATAAATAATATCATAAATGATTATGAAACTCATGCATGCTGACGATAGCGACTTTCTTTGCTTGAATTAACTGAAATATATTCCTTGTAAATCATTAATAGTAATGCAAGCATTATATATCTCATAAATCATTATACTCAACTGAAACTCTTTAACTCATGACTTAGAGTGACTCGGTAACTCGTAAAACTTGAACTCTTATGGACTTGGGAGGTTCTTATAACCGACATAAACCATGTGAGCTACATGGAGTCCAATGTTTTTTCCTACTAAGGAGAGAACCCCACATTAGCGGGAGCGTCGTACTCTTGCCAGGGAGTACAACCTAAATTTAATGATCACAATCTCATACTCGGCCTTTGGCCCAAAATTATAAATATCAATCCTACTATGGCATGTACTTTAATACCATATTTTCTGCTCAGTGCTAAATACTATTCACAGACACAAGCTTAGAACGCGTTAGGAAATCCACCACAAACATCACAAGGGTCTATTATGAAGACAAAATCAAATCTCTTTCTCATTTATTAAATCATATTCAATTTGTGGATTCATAACTCGACTCAAATCAAATTAATCTTTCTTAATATAAAAATGTATCAATTCATTAAATCATGGCAACATCATTAACTTTGAGGAAATATTAAGGCACATTGTAACAACTCAATCTCACGAATCAATATACTCAATAATCCAATTTGTCATAAGAAAGCTTAAAGCTTGACACATCTCTTAAAAGCACTTGAAATAGCAACTCATGGTAGAAACATGAAATTCACAATATTAAATATCAAGTCATAATTTGGAAATTATAAATTAATCATGTATCAAATACTTCAACAAAACATTATAAAACTCATTCTTGACTCTCAAACTCAAATATCAATATATATATTCAATAATCAAACTTGTCATAGAAAAGAATAAACCATGACTCTTATCTTAAATCTTTCGGAAATCATCAAATCATAATAACAATATTCAACACATGAC
>NW_025864007.1:0-1182 GCF_002878395.1 Capsicum annuum
CTAACCTACACCCCTCTTCAATCCAAATCAACCACCCTCTTCTCTCTTTCTACAGCTTCTCTCAACTCTCTCCCAACCAACAGTTCTGCAAAATTTCTCCCTTCAACCACCGACGACTTCTACCTCCAGCGACAAATAGTTGGGCTTCGAGTTCCCCTCTTCAATTCAAATCAACCTGTCTCTCATCTCTCTCGATAGCTTCTCTCAACTCTCTCCCAATCAACTGTTCTGTAAATTTCTCATTTCAATCCTCGACGACTTTAATAGCCGACTACAAATAGTTGGGCTTCGAGTTCCTTTTCAACTTCAACCTTCAATCGATGTGACAACCTTACTCTCCGGCCATAACAACTTTGAATTCTTTATTGTTCCTTTTCTTCTTTCACAGGTAAAAATTTATAGCCTTTTTAGTTTTGAAGAAAACGAGGAACTTGAGCCAACTTCTCTTATAGTATTGATTAATAATTTCAATATTTGTTGCATTAATTTGAAATGTTGTCTGAATAAAACCCCAATTTCTGATATTTCTTCTCTTCTCTTTTCGAAGTGAATTATGAAATTTTGTTGTCTGTTTTCCATTTTTTTGTAGTTTGATTTTTATTATTTATGTTTATTAAAACAAAACGACAATTTGGGTTGATTTGTTTTGTTCTTGTTCTTGGTAAAAATAGTGAAATTGTTGTTTTTTTATTGAACAAAATTGTGCTACTATTTTTTGTTTCCGCCGACAGATTACCCATCTGGTGCAATATATTAACCATCTGATGCAACAGATTTATCATATGGTGCAACAGATCAACCATCTGATGCACCAGAGGAACCATTAGATTACAATTCTGATACAACAAATTAATCATCTTGTAACGCCCCAAAATCGGGTCCCGAGATGTCACACGGTGCTTAGGATCATAAGTGACCCCAAGCTAACCCTTCTACTGACATAACTCATAAGCAACTGAACAAAAAGTATAAATCTATACAAATCTATAGAAAATAACTCTTTTATGAATATGATAGATACAAAACTAAATTTACAAGATTACAACTCTGCTTTAACAACCAAAACTAAAATGAAATACATCAACTTCTACTGACTGTCTATGAAGCCTCTACTAGTACTGACTATAGGTAGCTGGGTCATGACTCCTGACTATCCCAAATCAATATGGCTGGATAAAGAAA
>NW_025864008.1:0-1571 GCF_002878395.1 Capsicum annuum
GCAATCAACTCAGAGGAGCAGGAGGGAAAGAGGAGCTGCTTATGGCCTATTTCGGAGAAAGTCTGACGGGAATAGCCTCCGAATGGTTTATCGATCAAGACATCTCCCATTGGCACGTTTGGGATGATATGGCTTAAGATTTTATGCAACAATTTCAGTACAATCTCAATATTATCCCTGACCGCACTTCTCTCGCTAATATGAAGAAAAAACCATCTGAAAGTTTTCGAGAGTTTGCCATAAAATAGAGAGAACAGGCATCTAGAGTCAAGCCGCCACTGAAGGAGCAGGAATTGATCGACGTTTTTATCCAAACTCAAGAGTCTAATTACTTTCATCACTTACTGGCCGCGGTTGGTAAACCTTTCGCCGAAGCGATAAAAATTGGGGAAATAGTGGAGAATGGCATCAAATCAGGAAAAATCATGAGCCAAACCGCCCTCAGGGCCACTACACAAGCCATTCAGAGTGGATCAGGTAGTTTCGAAAATCGAAAGAAGAAGGAGGAAGGATCCATGATGGTGTCAGGACCGGGCAATGCCCAAAGGGGACGGAACTCCCCTTACGTTCATGTCCAACAGGGACAACCCACCCCTCCTCAACATTATTATACGCCTCAACCTGCTGTTCTTAATGCTCAAGCGTATGCCCGACCTCCGCAGCGTCCACAATGGCGGGCACCTGCGCCACAAGGTTTTCGTTTGCGGCAGCCAAATTTACAAGCCCCTCGTAATCCGTATGTTACGGCAGACTATACAAGAGAACAGAGGCCAAAGGAAAACTTCAGCCCAATTGGAGAATCATATACGAGCCTGTTGCGGAAATTGGTCAAATTAGGATGGATTGAACCTGTTTTGCCTTTCAAAGTGGATCCGAATGTAAGTTGGTTTGATCCTAATGTAAGGTGTGAGTACCATTCCAACGTCCAAGGTCACAGTACCGAAAACTGTTGGAGTCTGAAGAGAGCCATTAAAAAGTTAATCGAAAGTAAGGCAATCGTAATACAAAAAGAAGCACCGAATGTCACCGACAATCCACTTCCTAATCACAGTAACACACACGTCGTGGGGATGATTTTTAACGATAGAGACTGCAGGCCAACAAGCCAAGCAATGATAGAAATAGGCGCCTTGAAGGAAAACCAGGGTGAAGCATTGAAGTACATGCAAAGAGAACCACTGATCGTGAAAGGAGCGAGTTCCATTATAAGACCCCGAGATTCAGAAAAGATGGTATTGTATGTTCCTGCAAAGCTAAAGGGAATAGCACAAGATGGGCCAAAACTATATGTTTCGAGTGGTCCCGCATAGTTCAACCAACAGCACAACAACATGAAAAAGATAACAAAACCAATTGTCATAAGACACGCAGCACAGCTCCCAGTGACAAGCATGAAAATCATCCCATGGAACTACAACAAGACCACGGTGATGTACAAAGGAAAAGAGGTCATGGAAGAAACAAAAGAAACAGGGGGTTTGACTCGATCGGGAAGATGCTATGTTCCAGAAGAATTAAGGAGACCAAAACAGTTTAAAGATAGTCAAGGGCCAATGAAAACACCTGTCACA
>NW_025864009.1:0-1476 GCF_002878395.1 Capsicum annuum
TATGTTCAACTAATACCTTAATTGAATAATCTGGGACTAGGGGTGAGTTCTCATAGGGTCAACTACAACTTCAATTGAGTCTTTTGGCAAATACATGATGAGACAGGACTGCGTTCCTCCCGACAAGAGTCGTTGATCGATCACTCTGAGCTGTACCGATTCTTACTACCTCATATGTCTAAATAATACCTTAATTGATTAATCTAGGACTAGGGGTGAGTTTTCATAATGTCAACTACAATATATGACAACGCCTATTTGATAATTTACAACAGATGGGTAATCTATTGCAACATATGACTAATCCATTTGATAATTTATAACAGATAGGTAATTTGTTACAACAGATGACTTAATCTGTTTGATAGTTTACAACAGATGTGTAATATGTTACAATAGATTACATAATCTGTTTGATTTGATCCAACAGAAAAGACATTTGTTGCTACAGGTTGAGCATTTGTTTATATATAATTCAATTGAGTTCATATGTTAGACTAATACCTTAATTGAATGTGAGTTCTCACAGGGTCAACTACAACTTCAATTGAGTCTTTTGTCAATTGCATGATGAAATGGTACTGCGTTCCTCCCGACCAGAGTCGGGATCGATCACTCTGAGCCGAACCAATTCTTACTACCTTATATGTTAGACTAATACCTTAATTGATTAATCTAGGACTAGGGTACTAATACCTTGATTGAATAATCTGAGACTAGGGGTGAGTTCTCATAAGGTAAACTATTGATTAATCTAGGACTAGGGGTGAGTTCTCATAGGGTCAGCCACAACAGATGGCAGTGCCTATTTGATAATTTACAACATATGGGTAATCTGTTGCGACATATGACAATCCATTTGATAATTTACAACAGATGGATAATCTGTCTCAACAGATGACTTAATCTATTTGATAATTTACATCAGATTCGTGATCTGTTGTTACCTAATCTGATTGATAAATTACAACAGATGAGAAATCTGACGCAACATGTTGAACATTTATTTTTTACAATTTCAATTGAGTTCATATGTTAGACTCCTAAATTGATTAATCTAGGACCAGGGGTGAGTTTTCACAAGGTCACCTCCTAGAGTACTCAGTCAACTACAACTTCAATTATTTTTATATGATTTTAAAAATTACGCATATATTTTATGATTTTAAAAATAATTAAAATCATTTTGGACCAAATTAACATTTTCAAAACAACTTGTCATTCTTTTCCAAAATACAAATCAACCCATACAAAACGTTTCATCATTTCAAATTTCGAGGTCTGGCTCTTTCTCTCTCATTCTCACACAACAATACAGTACAGACAACAACTACTCAACAAATTTGCTCAACCCTCCCCAACATATCATTTTTCTTCTCATTTTCGACCACATAGGTGTTATTTTCGACATCATTCTTGCTTGTGTCAGTCATTTTCTTTGTCTTTGTAGGCAACAGAGTTCGAGAAGAGCTCTAT
>NW_025864010.1:0-3063 GCF_002878395.1 Capsicum annuum
AACGAGTAATATATTTTTCAACTAAGAGTCATTTTATCAAACAAATACTATCATTTATAACCAACTAGTTATCTATTAATGTAATTATAATGATTAATAACATACATATTTTGTTTGATGATTTAAACTCTTTTAAAAAAAGAAAAAAAAATTTAACGCACAAATTTAATAGTCATTCATGAAACTATTATATATATATATACAAAAATAGGGGTGAAACTCGAAGGTCGTGGAGCATGATTTTTCGGCAAAGCTGCTTTAACACGATATACTTGGGGCTCTCTCCGACGATCTTTCTTCGGCAAACTCTTCTTGGAATGACCAGCTGAATTCGACGCCGGCGACGACGTAGACGCACCGAAATAGGTCAGGGTTTCTCCCTTTCTCCCCCCATTCTCTCTCTCTTGAGTTCTCTCTCTATCCTCTTCTCTCTCTATTCCCCGATTCCCCTTCTCGGCACTGCTATCACCGGCAGCACTATAGTTTTTACCGGCTCGACTCCGGCGACGGTGTGAGTGGGCAGCACCAGACTTTGCTCAGAAGACGCTCCAGCGACTCTACCCGGTGACATTCAGGTGACAGGAACACTATTCTGGCAATACTATTTCGGCAACCAATTTCTACCTCAAATTGTCGAAATCCAGCGACTCAACCAAGTATACAGACACAACCCAGTTTCGATCAAGTGAACGCGATCCATCTTCTCTAGTTGTGTATAACTTTCTTGATTTTTAGGGTCTGCTACCTGTAGTGTTCTGCACTATTTTTGTTGGGATTCCTGTTTCGTAGAGTCTTGGCTGATTATCTGGTTGTGGATGTCAAATTTCTTGATGATTGGTTACTTTGTAATAGTGTTTTACGTGTGAATATTTTTATTGTTCTTAGTAGTTTTGGAGTGTGTTACCTTGTCTGATTACTGTTACTTGATGTACTAGCATATACATTAATTGTAGTAGTATTAGTTCCCTCTATTGACTATTATTTATCAAAATTTGCGTTATATTATTGGTTTTGTTGCTCTCTATCTATTATAGATTGTTGTTTGTGCCCCTAGCTCCTTTATTGACTTCATTTTAACTAGTGTGCCCTTTTACCTTATCTTGATCCCCCTTTGTTGCATAGTGGCGGTGATTGGCGATGGTAGACTAGGAGCATGTCATAGGTCGGGATCGGGGTCAGGGTTAGGAGGTGTTAGGTCTAGGTTGGGGTTTGGGGGGGTTGGGTCTGGGTCGAGTCTAGGATCGAGTTTGGGGTTAGGGGCTAGGGATAGTAAGGTTAGACGGGATAAAAGAGCTTCTAGGTTGCGAGTTGAGTCTTGGAACATCGGTACTGTGCAGGGTAAGTCTATAGAGCTGGTGAAGATTCTTAGAAAGAGGAGGGTTAGTGTAGCGTGTGTTCAGGAAACTAAATGGGTAGGCACTAAAGCGAGAAATATGGATGGATATAAGTTGTGGTACTCGGGTAACTTGAGATATAGAAATGGGGTACGTATCTTAGTAGATGAAAATCTTAGGGAGCAGGTGGTAGAGGTTAAGAGAGTTAGTGATAAACTGATGTCTATTAAGTTAGTCATGAGAGGGTCTATGGTGAACGTTATTAGTGCCTACACCCCGCAAGTAGGTTTGGACGAAGAGGAGAAGAAGGAATTCTGGGAGGTTTTAGATAAGGTGGTGAGGAGCATCCCGAGCACTGAGAAGCTTTTCGTTGGAGAGGATTTCAATGGCATATTGGGTCTTTGTCGAGAGGGTATGATGATATGCATAGCGATTTCAATTTTGGTGAGTGGAATGGAGGAGTTTCTCTGTTGGATTTTTCTAGGGCTTTTGGGTTGTGGATAGCAAATTCAAGTTTTCCGAAGAAGGAGGATCACCTTATTACATTTCGTAGTTCAGTGGTCAAGACTCAAATAGAATTTTTTCTTCTTAGAAAAGGGGATAGAGCGCTATGTAAAGACTGTAAAGTCATACCTAGAGAGAATCTCTCGACTCAACATAGGTTGTTGGTGATGGACTTGGTTATCAATAAGGACAAAAAGAAGAGAAGTGGGGAGGCACGGCCCAGGATTAAGTGGGGTAGCTTGACTTTGGCTAATGTTTTAGAGATAGAAGAGAAGTTGAAAAGTAGGGGAGCTTGGGAGAGTAGAGGGGGTGTGGATAATATGTGGGAGACGACTGCCAGTTGCATTAGAGAGACCACTAAAGAGGTGTTGGGTGTCTTGAGAGGTCGATCTGGCAAACATCGAGGAGACTGGTGATGGAATGAAGTGGTCAAGAGAAAGGTGGAGTCTAAGAAAGTGGCTTATGCTAAGTTGGTTGGGAGCAAGGATGCTGAGGAAAAGCAGAAAAATAAAGAGGAGTATAAGGTAGCTAGAAGAGAGGCTAAGTTAGCGGTTACGATAGCTAAGACAACAGCTTTTGAGAGTTTGTATGTGGCTTTAGAGGAGAAAGACGGAGATAAGAAGTTGTATAGGATGGCCAAGGTCATGGAGCGGAGGGCTTATGACCTTGACCAAGTGAAGTGCATCAAAGTAGAGGATGGTATAGTGTTGGTTGAGGATGCCCTCATTAGGGAGAGGTGGCAGTCCTATTTTCATAAACTTTTGAACGACGAGGGGGACAGAGGTTCTATATTGGGGGACTTAGAGATATCTGAGGAAGGTCGCGATTATAGTTCTTGTAGGCATATCGAGGTTGGGGAGGTCAAGGAAGCTATTCGCAGGATGCAGCGGGGTAGGGCGAGGGGGCCAGACGAGATTCCAGTAGATTTTTGGAAAAGCACTGGCAGGGAAGGTATGGAGTGGTTAACAAGGTTGTTTAACATTATTTTTAGAGCTGCAAAGATGCCTGAAGCGTGGAGGTGGAGCACGATGATTCCAGTGTATAAGAACAAGGGAGACATTCAGAGTTGTAACAACTATAGAGGTATTAAATTGTTGAGTCATACTATGAAGGTTTTGGAAAGGGTGGTAGAGTTGAGGATGGGAAGGATCGTGACGATCTCTGAGAATCAGTTCGGTTTCATGCCTGGTCGCTCGACCACTGAGGCCATTCACCTTGTGAGGAG
>NW_025864011.1:0-3135 GCF_002878395.1 Capsicum annuum
AGAAATTTAAATGCAAAAACTATGACATACAATTATCCAATACCAAATAAGATATTGAAAATAAGACAAATTCAAGGATATAACTACTTTAGTAAATTTGATTGTAAATCAGGATTTTACCACTTAAAGTTAGATGAAAATTCTACAGAATTAACCGCATTTATGGTACCACAAGGATTTTATGAATGGAATGTATTACCATTTGGATATAAAAATGCACCAGGTAGATACTAACACTTTATGAATAGTTATTTTAAACAATTACGTAATTGTATAGTATACATAGATGATAGACTACTATACACAAAAACCAAAGAAGAACATTTAAAATTACTAGAACAATTTACAGATATAATAGAAAAATTAAGAATAAGTTTAAGTGAAAAGAAAGATGAAATTATGAAAAATCAGATAGAGTTTTTAGGAATACAAATAGATAAAAGTGAAGTGAAAATACAACAACATATAGTACAAAAAATAATAACTTCATAAGAAGAATTAAATACAAAAAGAAATGACAATCATTTTTAGGATTAGTAAACCAAGTAAGAGAACATATACCAAAATTAGCAGAAAACCTAAAGCCTTTACAGAAAAAAATAAAAAAGGATGTAGAATATAATTACAACGAAGAAGATAAAAAATAAGTTCAAAAAATAAAATACTTTGTAAAGAATTACCAAAATTACAATTCCCAGATGAAAATAAAAAATTTACATATATAGTAGAAGCAGACGCAAGTGAATATAGTTATGGAGGAGTACTTAAATATAGGTACAAAAATGAAAAAATAGAACATCATTGTAGATATTACTCAAGTACATTTAATGAAACAGAAATAAAATGGGAAATAAATAGAAAAGAATTATGTTAATTATATAAATGTTAATTAGCCTTTGAACCATATATTTTATATAACAAATTTATTGTGAGAACAGATAATACCCAAGTTCGATGGTGGTTAACAAGAAAAATACAAAACTCAGTTACGATGAAGGAAATTCGGAGATTAGTATTATATATTAAATTTTACATTTACGATTGAAGTAATCAAGACTGGCAAGAATGTTATTGCAGATTACATATCAAGACAAAGCTACTCAAACTGATTTACTAATGGAAGAAGCTGATGTCAAAGATACCCAAACAAACTTAATATTACAAGTGTTTGAACAAATGAAGTTATTACAAGAACGAGTTATAACATTTAACTACTGAAGTTACAAATGTAAAAGTGAAAGTTGAGCACTATAAAAAATAAGAAGCTATTAGCAAAGATACTGTACAGAAAGAGCACATTTAGAAACTAGACCTAGAAGGTGACGATGAGAAACACCTAAAAACTCAAATTACTAACAAAATTACAGTTACAGCTGCAGGGGCAGGTGATGTATCCAAGGGAAAGAATATAGTCACTCAAAATAAACCTGAACCACCAAAGAAAAAAAATTATAACCTCAACCAGATATTCTCAAAATCATATACACCAAATATACAAAAATAAGAGTCATCTATACCTTCCCAGATACACATATATTCGAATCACTCAATCAACAAAAGCAGACTTATAACCATATCAATCGTATATATATTGATAATATTTATACCTTACAAAAATTATTAAATACAAAACCTATCCAGAGTAAAGATTTAGCAAAACAACACCAAGGATACATTACACAAAAATGTCAGAACTATAACAAACTTATTGCTTTGCCTGGAACCAGTGAAAACTTAATTTCTTCATGTTACTATTATGGAATATTATCTGCAGTTTACACAATTACTGGAGAAGAACTAACAAGAATTCCAGATATTCACAAAAAATTTATGGATTAAAAAGGATTACGAAGGGACAGTTATTCTATGTTCGTTTCTACTCAGCACCAACAGAAATATTGTTTGATGAAATAAAATAGACAATTACTATTGTAAAGATAGGAATGACACGAGACTATATTATCCTTGAAGAAATATGCGAACAAGAATAGATAACCAAAAATCAGATAGCGGACTTCTACCGAAACAAGAGAGTTATTGGACTTAGCAGTATATTGACTGAGTTAACAAATAATTATATAAATCATAACCCAGTTTGGATTTACTATAACAAAAATCAATTATTGGTTTACTCTGCTTGTAAAAATATTAGAGAAAACGACAGAGAAGAGATAAGAAAATAGATCATAAAGATTCTAAAATCAGAAGAGTTACCAGTCACAAGATCTATTACGAAAGGAGTTATTTCAGAAGAAGCTATGGAACAATTCTATAAACAAGTTGGCCAAAGATACGATGACCATATATGCAGCAGATGTAGTGAAAGATATAACTTTATTCCAGATGTGATACTACAATAGCAAGAAGATAAAAAAAAGTAACAAAGCAATAATGAAAGAAGACAAGATATTAATGGAAGAAAGTGACAAATGAAGATAGAAAGAGACATATTGAGAAAAGATGAATTATCTTTATGTAAAGAAATTATGTAGTTATTATTTTTGACTTTTTGAGTCTTTGATTTTTTTTCTTTATCTTGTATAGATTTATAGCCTTTTTGACTTTCTGTAACATGTGAATTATTAAGTAGGACACGTGTAAAGTTAGGAATAGTATAGAACAGGATACGCGTTTTCTTTTTAGGATTATAAATAACAGAACATTTGCTCAATTAGAGGTAAGCCTTCATGAGTTGAAGGAAAACCCTCTCTTTACACAAAAAGTTTTTGAATTATTTAATAAAAAATAGGTATATTTCCAAGGAAAAGCTACGAATCAGACAGCTATGGAAAATCTAGAATTATCAGATGTACCAGAACAGGTATTTATATTTATGATTATGAATAGCTAAATTCATAAATTCCTGACAATCATGATATGATAAAATAAGTTCATGTTAGTTACTTTATAGCAGAATTATTCAGAGAATAGCATGTTAAGAAGTTTATTAGCAAAGTGGAATAGGAGAAAAATCCTAAGAACTATATCATCCTAAAGGTGAAATCGGTGAGGTAAGAAAGCCGTGATAGGGGAGTAGCCAAAGTAAAAGCGCTGTTTAAGGGAAAAGTATCTAGATTACGATGCTAATAGTGACCGAAGAACATGTTATTTAAGAATAATCTAGTATATAGTAAT
>NW_025864012.1:0-1183 GCF_002878395.1 Capsicum annuum
GTGGTAAAATCCTGATTTACAATCAAATTTACTAAAGTAGGTATATCATTGTATTTGTCTTATTTTTAATATGTTATTTGGTATTGGATAATTGTATGTCATAGTTTTTGCATTTAAATTTCTATAGTCAATCACCATTCTACTTTTTCCTCTTTTTTGTTCACTATGTTTATTTACTATAAACGTTGGGCTATTATGTTTACTATTGCTTCTTTGTATATACTGTTTTTCTAATAATTCATCTATATGAATTTTAAATTATTTTAAATTGTCAAAATTATATGTTAATGTTTTTTGAGTTATTATGTTATTTTCATCTATTAATTCAATTTTTATAGTAGTTTTATGTTTTTCCCATCCTTTTAATGGATCTTCACTATATAATTGTCTTAATCTTTTCTTTATTATTTCTACCTTATCTATTGAAAATATGGTTATTTCTTTTTTATTTATCGAAAACACAACTAGTTCTACCGTGTCTTCTGTATTTTTTTATATTTTCTAACTTTTGTGTAATTTTTTCACTTTCTTTTATCCAATCTTTTTTCTTTCTTATTTTATTAATAACTCTTTTTGCTCTTACTTTTTGTTTACATGGTGTTGTAAACCATCAATCTGTTTTAGTTATTATATATGAATATAATTTATCTAAAAATGATATTTCTAAAAGCATATCTTTTGATGTTAGTTCATAATTATAGATTTCTTTTATTGTTATTATTTTATCTCATATCTGTATTTTACATTTTTAGCTTTATATGTAATTAAGATTCCTTTATTATTAAATCATTTGACTATTATTGGTACTTTTAGCTTATCCCATTTACTTTCTGGTAAACAACTGTATGTACATAAGTTTGCTTCTGCTCCTGTATTTATTATAGGTGTATAATACCTATTATAATATCCTTCTACTATTATTTTTACAAGTACATATATTTTTATATCATGTTAAAGTTCTTTTTATGATTAATTTCTCTTTATTATATATTATAGATAATTGTGTATGTTCTATATTGTATGGTTTTACTTGTTTTAACCATTTTATTCCTAATATTATATCTGTTTTTTGCATTTCTTCTTTTATTTCAAATTCTATTTTTATTTTTCTAACTGCTATTATTATTTCTTTTTCTGCCATATCTTTAGTGTTTATTAGACTTCTTGGTAGATCTGGACATAT
>NW_025864013.1:0-1028 GCF_002878395.1 Capsicum annuum
TCTAAATCTCTTTGCAGCCACTTGGAGAGATGGAAGCTATTGTTTTCTTCTATATGTACAATTTTTACAAGGTATTCTTTTGTTTACTTCTGTTTTTCTTTATTTCTAATTCTGTGTTTTACTCTTTCTAATTCTAATATTTTTGCCTTTAATTTACTTAGGTGTTGTTTGGTTGGGAAATGAGATATTCAAGCATTAATTATTCCGGGATTAGTATCATAGCTTCAAGGTCTGATAAAAATAACACTACAATCCTGAGACAACTAATTAATGTGACGTGTTATCCAATGCATTTTGTCGCAACCAAACATGGATAAACTCGAATTTTATGATTAGTTATCCCTTTTTCCTTGTTCCAAATAAGCCCTGAAGGTGGAATAAAAATAATACAATAATTTGGGATAACTAATCCCGGTACAAACTATCACATGCATTTTATCCCAAAAAAACATGGCAAAAGCTCATCGTAAAATTAATTCCAGTATTAGTTATCCATTATCCTCGTATCAAATGAGCCCTTGTAGTTGCATGTGTATAGTTTTTCTTTCATTCCCTCTATTAACTCTTAATTTAAGGAGAAGTAATAGTTAAATTTATGTTACCATTTTTATTTGATTTGCAGGAATGGATTACTCTTGCTTGTGGCATCTGCTACAACCTGATTTTGTTAGTGAGTATAATAATTGTTGATTCTTCTTTAACATTTTGTTCGTATTCTTTTGCTTAAAGCTTTTGTTTTTTTTAGTTTTCTTGGTTTTGAAGGGGTACTTAGTTCTTAGATGTAGGTTGTTCAACCTATGTTGCTCGGACTCTTCAAAAATGTCAACTGGTGCAGCATCAGAAGTGAAGAGTCCACACAACTTAGTGTTCGATTGTATTGGTGATTAGCTAATTCATGTTGTCCAATTTCTTATTTCAAATGAACTCCAAGACTAACTTGTCAATGGGGCAATCAGTCTTTGGATTTTTAGACCACTAATTGAAAAACTTTCATGTGGAAATTCATAATGGCTAATACCGAGAGGCGA
>NW_025864014.1:0-2403 GCF_002878395.1 Capsicum annuum
AGGTACTTGAAATGTGAACTTGTGTTTTGAATTTATTAAAGTACATAGTCACTTGAGAAGTGAATTAATGACTTGAAAATGTTTAAGTGTAGGTACTTGAAATGTGAATTTGTGCTTTGAATTTAGTAAAGTGTGGCCACTTGAGAAGTGAATGTGACTTGAAAATGTTTTAAGTGTAGGTACTTGAAATGTGAACTTTTGTTTTGAATTTAGAAAAGTACATGGTCACTTGTAAAGTGAATTTGTTACTTGAAATGCTTAAGAGTAGGTACTTGAAATGTGAACTTTTGTTTTGAATTTAGTAAAGTACATGGTCACTTGAGAAGTGAATTAGCAACTTGAAAATGCTTTAAGTGTAGGTACTTGAAATGTGAACTTTTGTTTTGAATTTAGTTTAGTTCGGTAACTTGTGATGTGAATTAGTGACTTGAAAATGTGTAGGTACTTGAAATGTGAAATTTTGTTTTGAATTTAGTTTAGTTTGGTAACTTGTGAAGTGAATTGGTGACTCGAAAATGTTTAAGTGTAGGTATTTGAAATGTGAACTTTTATTTTGAATTTAGTTTAGTTTGGTAACTTGTGAAGTGAATTAGCGACTTGAAGTGAAAACAGGAAAAGCGACCACATTTGGTCGGTTTTTGTGGTCGGTTTTCTTGTTTTTTATAGTAGTGGTAGTTACTTGAAAATATGCTTAAGTATACTGACTTGAAACGTGTACTAGTGATTTGAAAATTGTTAAAGTGTAGTTACTTGAAATGTGAATTAGTTACTTGAAAGTGGTTAAGTATAGTTACTTGAAAATGGTTAAGTATAATTACTTGAAATGTGAATTAATTATTTAAAAATTATTAAGTGTAGTCATTTGAAATATGTACTAGTAAATTGAAAATGGTTAAGTGTACTGACTTGAAATGTGAATTAGTTACTTGAAAATGGTCAAGTGTAGTAACTTGAAATGTATACTAGTGACTTGAAAATGGTTAAGTATAGTTACTTGAAAATGCTAATATATACATATTTATATTTGTTGATTGTTATGATTTTATTTGATGCTATAATATTATATAATTTATGTTAACAATGTATTTTTAGCACTTTTTATGACCTAAATTAACATATACTTATGCAGAATGAGTTTGAAAGAAAGAAACAAGAAATATTAGTTGCTCAAAGTGCATCAATTGTAGAAGGAGAATGAGCAAGGAATTAGACTTCTTGATGAAGCATGTATACAAGAAATCATCTTCAAATGATGAACGCCCATCTCAAGAAGACAACCAAGCTTATGAGGATGAAAGTGATGGTGACTCTGATAACGTGAATGAAATTGATAATTCTGATAACGTGAATGAAAGTGATCTGATCCTGATGGTTCATAGTTTTATTGAGGATTCAAATTTAAAATATTTTATTTTGGACTATTTAAGAATCATACATTAATTATTGATGTGTATGTTTTAAATTATGTTTTTTTTGTTAGTTGTAAGGGTTTACATTAGATTTGTATTGAATGATGTTTTTGAGAATTATTGAAGGTTTTGAATAGATTTTTAATTAATTGTGAAATATTTTTAATAATTTATGTGTGAATTATTATTTCAGAATTTTTATGGGGATGTACATGCTAAATATTTATGAAAACTTCCTTGAGAAAAATTGTTCTTGCGGATTTATTTGGCGTATTTCATACGAATTTTCTTGCGGAATAGTTTCATAAATATCTACAAGAAATTTTAAAAAATAATTCATGCAAAATTTTTATGGTTAATCACAAATAAATTCGTAAATAACGTACCTGCGGATTTATTTTCGCAGCTAAATTACCTAGGGATTTACTTGAGAATCTTCATGGGGAATAATTTGGGAATTTTTTCCTGAAAATCCGCAGGTAAAATCCTTTTTATGAAATTTTACCAAATAATTCATGCAAAATTTTGATGTTTAATCTCAAATAAATCCACAAATAACGTACCTACGAATTTATTTCCGCAACTAAATAACCTGGAATTTACTTGAAATATTCGTGGGGAATAATTTGTAATTTTTTTTGTGAAAATTCGCAGGTAAAATCTGCAAATAATATACCTGCGAATTTATTTTCGCAGCTAAATAACCTAGGAATTTTATAAATCCGCAGGTAATAATTACCTACGAAGGTATTTCCTTTGAATTCTAATTGGTAAGAAAATCCGCAGGTAA
This sequence comes from Capsicum annuum, assembly GCF_002878395.1. Classification (NCBI taxonomy): domain Eukaryota; kingdom Viridiplantae; phylum Streptophyta; class Magnoliopsida; order Solanales; family Solanaceae; genus Capsicum; species Capsicum annuum. The sequence continues at coordinate 2,200 of NW_025864014.1, forward strand.
TCAAATTACCTGGGGATTTTACCACATTATTTCTATGAAAATCCCCAGGTAATAAGTAGTTTTCTAGTAGTGTATATTAAGCTAGTCAAAACCTAGTATATTAAGCTAATCAAATATAATTAATCGATCACTCATCTGAGTATGTATATGAAATACGTCGCATTATATTATTGGATAATATACTTGTGTATGTATGTGATATAT
>NW_025864015.1:0-3374 GCF_002878395.1 Capsicum annuum
TGGATGCCCCGGTTCGTAGGTGTGAGAGGCTAGCGTTGGATGGTTTTAGGCGGGGTAGGGGTAGGCCAAAGAAGTACTGGGGTGAGGTGATTAGGTGGGACATGGAGCAGTTACAACTCACCGAGGACATGACCCTAGATAGGAAGGTTTGGAGGATGCGAATTAGGGCAGAAGACTAGGGCCGGTTTGGGTCGCTAGTGTAGGAAATTACTTGGTGGGGGTTTTATTCTTGTTATGATTCCGTGTTCCATCTTTTATTACGAATCTGTGTGCTTTCCTCTGTTTTCTAATACTTATGTATTTATGTTATGTAATCTAGTTCTGTGCTGTACTATGAGTTTGTGTGGTATCTCGTGACTTGAGCCGGGGGTCTATCGGAAACAGTCTTTCTACTTCTTTAGAGGTAGAGGTATGGACTGCGTACATCTTACCCCCCAGACCCCACTAGGTGGGAATACACTGGGTTTTTTGTTGTTGTTGTTGTTGTTGTTGTGTTTGTGTGTGCACTGAGAAGTGTGATCCAAGCTCTGCCCTTTTTATTTTTACTAATTGAAGTAGTATCTTCTCTCCTTAACTGCTCTTCTTGTTTTTCTATCCTAAAATGTATCTTAACTTTGTTCTTCCTTGGCATTTATCATTGTACATTTTCTTTTCTTTCTAGTGAACAATGAAAGAACACACGTAGTTATAAAAAAAAAAAATTAAGAAATGAAAGCAAATGTAATTGTTGGAAGTCTTGTGTGTCATGATATCTCTTCTCATTTGTTTCTTCCTTATTATGCTTAACTGGTTTTCGTTTTGTGCCCCGTTGGGGCTTCATTGATTTTTCTATTTTCTTAATCATTTTAATTTTTTATACCTACATTTCCCTCACCACCTTCTTGTATTGACTTAAGATACTTTCTTTCATTTGTGTAGGCTGTGTATAATGAGCTCTGCAAGATATTGGACCCTGGGAAGCCTTCATTTACACTGAAAAAGGGGAAACCTAGTGTTGTAATGTTTGTTGGTTTGCAAGGTATGTTAATTTAATTTTCTACTTTAGGTGTATGTTCAGTGACAATTTAAAATGTGAGCTAGCATTAACTATCTGAGCAGTAAACATTATTTGGTGCAATTATTATAATGAACACCAAAAAATTTTCCTCTTCAATAGAAAAATGGTATCCTTATATCTTTTGTAATGTCACACAGGGTCTGGAAAAACTACGACGTGTACAAAATATGCTTATCACCACCAGAAAAAGGGTTGGAAGCCGGCTCTAGTTTGCGCCGACACCTTCAGAGCTGGTGCTTTCGATCAATTGAAGCAGAATGCAACAAAAGCTAAAATTCCTTTTTATGGAAGGTATATCCTCTTCTGAATCTAGTATTTTATTGTTATCTCTACACATTTTAGAAGCTTGATGTTCATTCTACCATCTAATTATGATCAGTATTCTTCTGTTCTTGCTGACAGAAGAAGCTGAAACTCGTCTGTTTTGTTTGTTTAATTCAATCAATAAACAATGTATCAGGTCCATTATAATTGCCAAATTTTAAGTGCATTTAGATTAAAAAACGGAGGATGAAATCTGAGAAACACTGCCTGATGCATGAGAAAAGTGAGTGGTACTTTGCTACGTGACGTTACAAGATTAAAGTTATATAGCTGACAACTGCCCAAAAGTCATCATCTGCACTATAATAAACCCTATCTGTTAGAGTAACTAACTTGATCTCATTATTGTTGCCTGGGTCTCTCCTTATTGGTTTCTCTACTACACTTCAGCATGCTACTTCTTAGTCCACCATCTCTCATTTCTAGATCCTTGTTCATGTACTTGAAAGTACCTCAAATATTTTAGATCTGAACTTTTAGCAATTTTTTATATCTAAGTTGATCAAAATATTAAACAGTATCCAACTGCTTCGAGTGTGTTTTATGAGTCAATGATATGGTATTTTGAATGGCGGAACCTTGGAAGGGAACAAAAGGTGTAGTACATAATTAACTGTTGATACTCTGGCCATCAAATTACCTCTCCTAATTTGGCTGAAGATTGTCAACTTTTTGCATTAAGGGTGTGTTTGGTATGATGGAAAATGTTTTCATTTTTTTCCCTGTTTGGTTGTACTAAAACATTGGGAAAATGTTTTTCAAAATGACTTATTTTTCTCTATTTGAGGGAAAATAACTTCTCTCATGGGCCAAGGGAAGTCATTTTTCAGAAAATGACAGATGTGACTTTTATGCCCCCACCCCCACCCATCTTCCCCCACCCCACAACACTCAAATTCACATTACTCAAAAAATTCACATTACTCAGAAACATTTTTCACTGTGCTTTGCTCCAATTTTTCACTGCTTGAAATAAAAAATATTGAAGTCCGAATTTTTCCTTGTTTCCAATGTTCGTTGAATGTATTGTTATTTCCATGCGCATAGAGGAAAACTTACCTATGTTACTTTCACTAATTGCATATTCCATTTTGTCATCGTTGTAGCTGTAGACATGTAATTTTTGACCTTTCAAAATTTAATATATATTTCTGTATTAAATATTTATATTTGATCCGATATTATTTTAACTCTTATTTCATTTTTAATAAGTTTTAGTTGAAAATAAATAAATAAAGTTACATTTTAAGATACTTTATTTTTATTTTTATTTAAAATAATAATATAAAAAATTTCAAAAAATATTTTTCTTTTAATTTAGATTTTTATAAATAATCTAGTGATTTTTTTTTTTCTTAATTATATTTTATTTTAAGATAGTTATATTTTTATTTATATTTTTCATAAGTATAAAAATTAATTAGTTAATATTCTTTTATTATTATTATTTATTTTATATATAATTTATTTATTTATTATAAGAAAAAAAAAGGAGATCATTATCCTTAAAAAAAAAAAATATTTGAATCCTAAACTACCTAACTACTCCCCCAAAATCCTCCTATTTAAGGACTCCCACCCTTAGACTATTCTACGGACATCATTCTACAAACTAGACACTGGACAACAAAAACAGTCAAAGTAAAAAGAGGAGATCAGTAAAAAGAAAAAAAAAAAAAGCAACATCAGAGGAGAGAAGAATAAAAGGGAAAACAAAAACATCAGATAAAGAGAAGAAGGGAAAAATTGCAGTGGAAATTCTGTCGAAGTTTCTAGTTACAGTATTCGAATTGCTATTTTAATACATCAACAGGTTCTTGTTTCTTATTTAATTATGTAACATTTATGTTATGATGTTCTTGTGAAAATATAATTGAAAAATGCTTAAGTGATTTCGTTGCCTTATTTAGCATGTGTAATTGCCTAGTTTTCGTAGAATTTCATGATACTTGTTATGCCATTATACTACTATGTATTTGTATATTTATATTTT
>NW_025864016.1:0-2864 GCF_002878395.1 Capsicum annuum
TAGATTATTTGTTAAACATGTGATAATAATAAGTAAAAAGAAAATGGAATTATGTAAAACTTATATTAATTTCTTAGGGATAACTTTAGGAAATGAAAAGATAAAACTTCAACCACACATTGCAAAGAAAGTGTTAGAAATGCCAGATAAATTAGAAAAGATAAAAGATTTACAAAAGTTTTTAGGATTAGTAAATTATGCAAGAAATTTTATTCAAGATTTAGGAAAAATAGCAGGATATTATACGCAAAGACCGGTAGTAAAGGGCAGAAAAACTTCAATATAAAAGATATTAAATTAATTCAAAAAATAAAAGAAAAAATTAAAAATGTTCCAGACCTAAAAATTCCATTAGAATCAGATTATCTAATCATTCAAACAGATGAAAGTGATTTAGGATGGGGAGCCATTTTAAAAGCACGACCTAATAAATACAGTAATAAAAATGAAGAATAAATATGTGGTTATCAGAGTAGAGCATATAAAGAAAAAGGAAACAAGAGTGCTATAGACCTAAAAGTATCAACCATAATATATGGGTTAAATAATTTTAAGTTATATATTCTAAATAAAGAAGAAATGTTAGTTAGAACAGATTGTGAAGCTATAGTTAAATTTCATCAAAAAATAAATGATAAAACTAGTAGTAGAAGAAGATGGTTAAATTTTACAAATACCATATTTGTTTATAAGAATATTGTATCTGAACATATAAAAGGTAAAGAAAATAAATTAGCAGACCAGTTAAGTAGATTACAACTGGGAATAAATAAATAAGTTTAATCCAACTCATTTGTTTTCAGCATGAGACCAACAGGACAACCTCCTGCAGCTAAAGGCAAAGGCGTAGCTTCGTCTTCGGATTCATATCAACAGACAATGTTAGGTAATTTAAATTTTAAACCACTAGAATCTTTAGAAATAATGGAGAGAATTCACTTTGGACCATTTAACTTAATTGCTTACCCTGAGAGTAACATATCATTTAGAATAATACCAGAGTACATTCTAGATAGACCCCAAAAGTGTTTAGTAGACAATCTTTAAATATCTTATAATAGACAAAATCGTAATCATTTTATGGCATCCATGAATTCTTTATGCCATTACATGGCAGAAAAAAGTAGGCCTAAATTTAAATATTACGTAGTCATTCATGGAAAGACTAACGAAATTTTTCAAACATGGTTAGAAGTGTTAGATTCAATACAAGGTTTTAAAACTCCTCTTTTCAAAGGTTTTAATGATTTTACTGAGGCCACTAATCATGCTAGAGGATATTTAGGACCAAACTATTATATATCACCATCACTCAGACAGAACCAAGATCAAATACCTCAATACAATTTACAAAGGGAGACGGGAAAGATTATTTTCTGCAACCATTGTTCTTCGATGACGGAGAATTTCAAGAGTCTAAATGCTCAGAAGGAATCACTTCTCATGGAAAACACTAGATTAATAAAGCAGATACAAATATTAGAAGCAAGACTCAACCATCAGACAAATATAAGCAAGACAGATGTAAAAACACAGACTCAGACACAGAGTTCTCCATCTCCTCAAAAAATGGATGAAAAGGCTGTGCATTTCCCACTAAATGCTCAGAAATTCACTGTACCGGATGTTGGTACAGCTAGTCCGGTTCAAACGATAACCGGTAAAGATAAATCAAAACCGTTAATGGCTGTCACTTTGCCAAAAAGTGAAGATAAAGGATGTTTTTCATCAAAACATAAGTTAGCAAAATCAGGTAATAATATATTAAAGAAGACTTTAATATCTAAAAGAAAAATGAAACAATAGAGACTATAATTAAACAGACTTTAGACAAATTCTTTAACGACCAGACACAAGATAAACATATGAATGGACAACCAGATGGACAACCCACTACCAATTCAGACAAAACTGTTCCAAAAATAAATAATGCAGACAATAATTCTTCAAGATCAGATGAAGATGATAGTATTGCAAGTCATCTTGCACATTTCCAAGATGCTCAGGATCCATATGAAGATGATGACTCAGGAATGAGTTTCGACTCAATTGCCCTGCACAACTTGGATACATAATAAAGACATACAATTTGTATTATTAGATAGGATTGTCAGGTGGGGATGCCCACTTTATGTCTTGTTATAGTTAAATCAGTGTAAGAATACTTCCTTTATCAGTACTTTCCATAAGAAAGAAAAACTGTTGAAGCACGCGTCTAAATAAGTATGGAAGAAAAACTAATAATGCATGTGACGATGGGGCCCAATGAGTACCCGACTTGCATTATTAAGATTCTTTCTTATCTTTTATCTTTTAGCGTCGGCCACATATGTCTAGGCCACGTAGTAATCTTTATGATCACTGCTTTATCTAGTTTTTGCCTATAAAAGGCGTAAATTTTGTAGAAGGAAAACAGAGTGAGAAAAACCAACCAACCTCAAAACATACCTGAAATGTGCGAACTCTTCCTTCCAACAAACCTATCCAAGTTAGTCCTTTTTGTATAAACTCAATATTAAGTGTGTTTGAATAAAAGTTCCAAGTTTTCTATTCAATCTTAAGGGGGTTCCCGAAAGGGAAACCTCTCTCCCAGTTACTTCATGTAAGTTCTTATTTACATATTTTCCCACCAAAAATATTTATGTTTATGTTCTTATGTCTATGTTTAAAGTTTTTATACATGTTTTGTACATCATGTAAATTAAATTTTCGCTAAAATTATTACCCTTAATATATGGTTAGCCTCTTAATTTCTTAATAACAACGATGGATTAACCCGTAAATTCCTAGGAATTCTAGCCTTGATAGTCCGACAGGTCTGCAAAATAGACAAAGGACGAGTGTTAGTCTGGCAGCTAACACTC
>NW_025864017.1:0-1484 GCF_002878395.1 Capsicum annuum
TTACACATTAAACTAAAATATACGAAGCATACCAGTAACAACATCGGGAGAGTCCTCTTATTTCTGGAGGGATAGTAAAGTATAGAATCTATTCTGGCGCTGCTCACCAGCATTGCTAGAAGAGGTGCCCTGAACTGAGGCTGGGCGAGTCGCTGGAATTGGAGCACTAACAGTCTGAGTCTGGGCCTGAGGGCGAGAGTCCCGACGCCCTTGTCTATCCTGTGGACAATCTCTAACTCTATGACCCATGTCACCACACCGAAAACAACCCTTCTTCTCACCCCAACACTCACCCAAATGAGCCCTACGACACTTAGGATACAAGGGACGATTTGGCTTACTGCCAGCACTGTACTGGGACCTGGATGCATATGACATGCTACCTTGATCTTGCCTATCTCTAGGCACTAGAGCACTAACAGATGATGGTGCTAGCATAGACGAATGATCCTGATACTGAGGGTAACTCCCTTCCTGCGATCTAGTCTGACCCTGTCCGTGCTGCTCAAACCTAGCTCTCTTATTCCCTCTTATTCTATCTCTCTCCTTAATCTTGTCTGCTTTAATCTATTAGGCATGAGTCATCAGCCTAGAAAGATTCATCTCACTATTCAGCATAGCAAACCTACACTCCTTAACCACATAACTAGACATTCTAGTGACAAACTTACTCATACTAGCCCGATTATCAGCCACTAAGTCAGGAGCATACTTGGCCAACTGATTGAACTTTAGACAGTACTCCCTAACAGTCATAAAGCCCTGTCGCAGGTTCATAAACTCTTCCACCTTTGCCTCACTCATCTCCAAAGGGCAAAACTTATCTAGGAATGTATCCTGGAACTCTTGCCAAGTTGTAGGGATAGCTTTCTCACCTCTACCTTTCCTCCAAGCAACAACCCAGTCATAAGCAAGGTCTTTCAACCTATACGCAGCCAACTCCACACTATGTTCCTCAGATACATACATCACCTAGGTAATCTTCCGTACCTCTTCTAAAACAACCGTGGATCCTCATCAGACTTGGACCCATAGAATTCTGACAGATTCATCCGTATGAAGTCACGGATCCTGGCAGCAACTAAATCACCTCCCTGCACTGTGGAGCTGGGGCTGGGTTGGCCTGAATATTTGCAGTAACAGCTTAGGCCAGTGCCTGAAAGGTTGCCTAAAATTCAGCACGAAACACGTTTTCATTCAATGGGTTAGCGGGTTGAGGTTGCTGACCATCATTATTTCTTCTCGCTCGACGTGGAGGCATATTTCTGAAAGAGGAGAGCACGAATCAATAGTAGAGAGAGACACTTTAAGCACGATAGACTTCTGAAAGAAAGAACCACACTTTTTCCTAAAATGTCTTGTAGCCTCTTACTCGTAGATGTGGCGCGCTACACACCGATAATCAAGACTCTACTTAACATGGCTTGTCAGACTCCCTAGGACACCTTAAAACCTTAGGCTCTAATACCAAGTTTGTAACGCCC
>NW_025864018.1:0-1490 GCF_002878395.1 Capsicum annuum
ATAAATTGAGACGGGACAGAAAAAGATATAAAGCAACATATATTATTTGAAAATAAAATAAAAAGTACTGTAAATAACAATAATTAACAAAAAAGATAAAAAAATTGACTGATTTCTGCTTTAGCTGTTTCAATCATGATTTTAATGTACAGTGATGTTTAAAGAGGAGGGTAAAATGGCATAATGAGATTTAAAGAAGATAAAATATATGTAGTAAAGTGTGAGAAGAATAAAGTATAAGTAAATTTTATTACTAGATTTTAAAGAAATTAAAGAAAAGAAGTATAAATATTGTTTGCAAAAGATTTTTACAAACTAATTTAAATATAAATAAAGTAAATTTAGGTACAAAAAACGTGTTAACTATCACAAATTTGCTACCAAACACTTCGCATTTTCTTAACATTAGCAAATTTTCTATCAAATATATGTAGTCATTTTTCTCAACTTTTTACAGCTCCTCAATATTAATTAACATTTCTCTATTTTAAAAATAAAATAAAGAAAAGAAAATCTCAACTCTTCCTTCTCTATTAAAAAATCACACTCTTTTCCTGTGTTAAAAATAATAATTAAACAAAACAATAGCGAATCTAAGCTGTGTATTCTCTTTATTGGGTAAGTTTACATGATTCTTAATCTTTGCGATATTGAGAATCAATAATCTGCTGGATATTTGATTTAAGCTATTTCATCAGATTTACGCTTATTCTTTCTTTATATTTCTGATCGCAAAATTCAACAAGAAGGTTAAAAAAAGGTTTCAATTGTGATCTCCTCAGCTCAATCATACTAATGAAAATATTCTACTGCTTAAACTTTCTACTCCAAGATAAATCTTAAAACTTAAAAATTGCAATCCACATGTTCTACTGTTGGGCCCGTGCTGACACGGGCATTGCACTTCTAGTATCTATTATTATATAGAAGAGGTGGTTTCGATCACCTCTCATGCAATTACCAAAAAATCTCTTCACTCCTATTTAATTACATACCATGCCCTAATATATAATAATTTCACTGTTTCATCATAATGGTTTAAATATTTAATATATTCTATTAATTTATATTAATTAACTATAACTACATATTGGAAGTAAATTATTTTTATTTATTTAATTGGCTATCATGATCAAAACTAATTTGTTACCACGAATCACAATAATTAATAAATTAAAATATTTAAAAGGCATATAGAAATTTTATTGACTCTCATTATTTTAGCAATGCCACATAAATTGAGATAAAAGAAAAAGTACTGTAAATCATAATAATTAACAACTTAAAATATTCAAAAGATATATAAAAATTTTAGTTGATTCTCAACATTGTATCGAAGTCACATAAATTGGAACACAAAGAGTAAATATATTATTTGATAATTACGTAAAAAATTTTATAAATCACAATAATTAACAAGTTAATATATTTTTTTAAAAATAGATAAAAATTCTATTCAACTCTCAAAATTTTATTGGTGCACCCTAAAT
>NW_025864019.1:0-1327 GCF_002878395.1 Capsicum annuum
GCTGATAATATTGAGTCTACTCAAAATACTGGAGATGTAATCTCTTCCGAGCTAAATAAGCTAAAAGGTATGATTAAGAAACAACCGGGAAAGAAATACGCTGATATTCCCCGTATGTCTACTGCATATTATCCACGCCCAACTCCTTAAGATGTTTTGATAGAGGAAAGGGAATGGAATCAGACAAATACTTCTTATAGTGGAGAAGCCATTTATGAATGGAATATTAACGGATTATCTAACCGATAAATCTCTATTCTTATCCATCGTATGTCCATGTATGCTACTATTGCCACAGCCACTGCTTCGCCAGAAAATCGGGTCAATCGCACTGACCCAACAATTTGTAAAATGATTATTGCGGGATTTACTGGCCAACTTTGAATCTGGTGGGATAATTTTTTGGACGATGATAAACGCGAGGCTATTTTTAATGCTACCAATGATAAACCCGGGAAAGATAATATAAGCCGACCTCTTCGGGCAGGACATTCAGATGCTGTCTATACCCTTATGCTTACAATTATTGAACATTTTGAAGGAAGATTTACTAATCAGTATGAAAACATTAGGACCCTTCTTAATGGTTTAAAATGTAAACAGTTAGGCGAATTTAGATGGTATAAAGATACCTTTTTTAGTAGGATTATGGATTTACCCGAAAGTAAGTATGACCATTGGAAAGCTAAATTCATTGATGGCCTTCCACCTTTATTTGCTGAAAGAGTTAGAAAATCTCTTAGAGGATCTTATGGAGAAGTCCAGTATTTAGAAAAAACTTATGGTCAGCTTATTGTAGCTTGTACTCAAGAAGGCTTAGCCCTTTGCAACAAGTTGAAATTAGCTAGACAAATTAAGCTTGATAAACTCAGAGAAAAATCTCAATTAGGAGACTTTTGTGAGCAATTTGGTATGGATAAACCCTTCGTACGGAAACCCCAAAGATATTCCAAGCCTAATAAATCCTATAGAAATAAACGTTCTAGACATAGAACCAAGGAAGAACGTGAAACTAGAAAATTCTTTCGTAAGTCTACCAGATTCACAAAAAATAGTTCCAAAAGAGAATTAGCCAAAATTAAATGCTATAAGTGTAACCAGTATGGTCATATAGCTCCAAACTGCAAATTACAAAAACTCAAGTCCTTAGGACTTTCTGAAGAAGTTCATGACCAAGTTTATAATTTATTATATACCTCTGATTCCGAATCTGATTCTACATCTGAAGATGATTTTGAATTACCTAATTCTGATAGTGAGCTCGATCATGTTAATAAATGTAATGACTGTGATAATGATGTTTGTAATTGTGATGAAATGATGTATA
>NW_025864020.1:0-2362 GCF_002878395.1 Capsicum annuum
TTTTTTTTTCTTATTCTTAGGTTTAATTTTTATATATATCTTAAATAGCCCTGAATCTTTAGGGATCATGAGGTTAAGTTTTACCAAATAAATAAAAAATATATACATAAATTTTAATAGCCCTGAATCTTTAGGGATCATGAGGCTAAGTTTTTACAAAATAAAAAATATAAATAAATTTTAACAGCCCCGAACCTTTAGGGATTTTGAGGCTGAGTTTTGTATGACATAATTTTCAAAAACTACGCACAACTGATTCTCATTTTATTGAGATACGTAGGCAGTCCTTAATGGCTTCGGTGATCTTTTACAAAATGGTTGTCTTTTCTTTTAAACTAAGAAAAAAGTTGTTTTCAAAAATGAAAAAAAAATATTATTTAATAAATAGATAAATTTCTCATTATTCAAAAAAAAAATGAAAAAAGGTATATTTCTTTGTATCTCCAATTTTCAAGAACTACGCACACCTGATTCTCATCTTTAATGAGATACTTAGGCAGTCCTTCATGGATTCAGTGGTCTTAAAAATTTGAACTCAGGCACATTAGTTTTTCCAAAATCAAAATAGTATCAAGGTGGTCGGTTTGTGGCTAAGTTGGCTTCTCATCCATACAATACCAGGTCCAAAAAACAGGCAAGATGACCCACAGAAAATGATATAATATCTGAGATGAAATAGTGTAGACTGTTAAAAATAAGGAATAAGAAGAATTGGTCTGAAAAGTGAGAAATTTGGAGCAAAATATGAGAAAAATGCAAATATTGAGAGAGAAAAAGAGAGTTCTCACAAGAATTTGTACATGTTTCATGATGTTCACTTTCCTCTAGAGTCCAAAACACAAAAGTTGGACATGTAAGATGGTCATGATGATCCTTTGACTTATCTAAAAAGGTTTTGAAATCAATTAAGAGGAGTAAGGAAAAGGGAAATTGATGACGACTTACTTTGGAGAGAGTTTGAGGTGATAAATTCAAAATGATTGAGTTCAAAAAGAAAAAAAAAAAAGATGATGTAGCAATGATTGTAGAGACTCCATTAAGGACGACGTGCAATTCAATGGCTAAAATATTAAGTTCGGCAATTTAGAAGTCAATCTACTCCCCACGAGGAAGGATTTTTGGTAGTTTTTTTTGTTTTTTTTCTACTACCCGAATTATTTTAGTGTTGAAATTTGGGATATATCTTATCTTATTTTATCATAATTTCCATTCAAATTCTTCTATCTTTAGGCCAACAAATGTGTGTCCTTTTTATTTTTATTTTTTATAATATATTATTTTGTTGTCTTTTTTTTTCTTTAGAGAACTCTTTCTATGGTGATTCTAGTGATGTGATATGCATGTTGAATTCACAGACTGATCTTTAAATCCAATCTAATCCTGAAATATTTGCCAAGAAGATAGAGTTGAAAGAAAAAAGTATATAAGAAAATAAATAAAGTGTTCAGGTATTTGGGGAGATAGTTACAATCCCACTTGAATGTATTGAGGCAATCACTTTGTGAATCAGGAAATAACTTGATCATCGATTAGAAGATTCAATTCGAGAATTTTGAATGGGGGTCGATCGGAGGATATATAGTATCCACTATAAGGAAAAGCAAAAGGAAGTTAGCTCCAAAAGGGCATAAGTTATCCATCGGGAAAAAAGTACAATATAAGTGGACATGTATATTTCACAAGCTTAAAAGAAGTGACGCAAGTGCATGAGCTTAGTCACGATCAATGTTGAAAAAGATGCATATGATCTTTATGTTCTACTTTTCGATTACATGTTATGTACTTGTGTTTTTAACAATTGATATGACGAAGACATTTCATTCTACTACCTAAATGTTGTGTCATCCTTTGTTACCCCTTTTGAGCTTTAGTGTTATTTTCTTTTGTACCCCTCTTTTGGAATCAAAATAGAATTTAAAAAAATCAAAAAAATTATCAAGAAAAAAATAGAGTCAGAAAAGTGTCAAAAAAATAAAGTCGGGAAAAATATCTATCTCTCTCAAAAAAAAAAGAAAAAGAGAGAAGAGTCAAGAAAAAAAATCAAGTAAAAGAACAAGATACCTGAACTACGTTAGACCTGATTCTTGCTGTGACAAGATATGTAGGCAGCCCTGTTCTGGGGTTCGGTCCAACCAAAAGAAAATTCAAATTACCCAAATGAAATGAAATTGGGGCAAAGTTTATTTTCTTAAAAAAATTAATTCCAAAAGTTGTATGTTTCACCTAATGTTATGTAAATTTTTTAGCCTCATGCCGACCTTTCTTTCTAACCCTTTCCAAAAGCCAAGTTACAATCAAAGAAATACTTTTAGATTGATCTTTGAGAATGTCAAGGCTAAACATGTTATGAGTACATTATGTT
>NW_025864021.1:0-1367 GCF_002878395.1 Capsicum annuum
TAATTTAGTTCTGTTAATTTTGTTTCTCTCTTCAATATAATGTGATTGGTGCTAGAAAGGTAAAGACATAGTTTCAGCTTGGTAGTTCATCGATTTTTTTTTTTTACAATAATACGTTGTGAGAGAGCTTCATTCAATTTGTCTCGTCTTGGTGATTTATGTTTTGTTTTCCGTTATATTTCAGGGTAAACAGGAAATCAAGAAACCTAAATATGTGCAAATTTCAGTTGAATCTTATTCACATTTGACTGGACTGGAGGATCAAGCTAAGTCTCTTGAGGAACAAGTGAGTGGCTAAGAGGATGAAGTCAAGGATTTGAATGAAAAGTTGGCTGCTGCACAGTCAGAAATGACTAATAAGGAAAACCTGGTAAAACAATACGCTGAAGTTGCTGAAGAAGCCGTCTCAGGTGATGTTCCTTATTGACTTGTGTTTTTCTTGCAACAAGTGTTTTGCAACTTGGTACTGAATTCTTTTATTCACATTTCACTGTAAAAGTTGGGAGAAGGATGAGTCTGAAGCCGCGAAACAGAAAAATCACCTGGAATCCGTTACTATTTTGAAGCTTACTGCTGAAGACAGGGCATCACATCTGGATGGTGCACTGAAATTACATCTGGATGGTGCACTGAAGGAGTGCATGCGGCAGATAGGAAATTTGAAAGAAGAACATGAACATAAGCTGCATGATGTGATTCAGAATAAAACCAAGCAGTTTGACAAAATGAAGCATGAGTTTGAAGCAAAATTAGCTAACCTGGACCAACAGTTACTCAGGTCTGCAGCGAAAAATTCTGCACTCTCAAGGTGTTTGCAGGAGCGTTCTAGCATGGTGATACAGCTCAGTGAAGAAAAAGCCCAAGCTGAAGCAGAAATTGAGTTGTTGAAGAGCAATATCGAGTCATGTGAAAGGGAAATAAATTCTCTGAAATATGAACTCCAAATTAACTCAAAGGAACTAGAAATTCGTATTGAGGAGAAAAATATGAGAGTACGGTCTGCAGAAGTTGCAAACAAGAAACACCTGGAGGGAGTGAAGAAAGTTGCAAAATTGGAAGCAGAGTGTCGGAGATTACGTGGTCTTGTGCGGAAGAAGTTGCCTGGGCCTACAGCCTTGGCCTAGATGAAGCTTGAGGTTGAGAGTTTGGGTAGAGATTATGGGGACAGCCGTGTAAAGAAATCCCAAGGAGGAAGGCCCAGTTTGCTTGATTTTTCATTGGATAGTGTGCAGAAGTTCCATAAAGAGAATGAGCAACTTACAGAACGCCTTTTGGCAATGGAGGAGGAAACAAAGATGTTGAAAGAAGCTTTGGCACACCGGAACAGTGAATTACAGACATCCAGGAGTATTTGTGCAAAGACGGCC
>NW_025864022.1:0-3346 GCF_002878395.1 Capsicum annuum
GCTTTTGCTAGCGACTATTTTTTTAGAAAAATTCTAAATACAATATTTGTAAAGAAGACAAGACACTTTTGTTTGTCCTCCATGATCTCAAGAAATGAGATGGACAATTCGAAAGGTCGTCAATAAATGGGTGTTGAGCCGGTTTTTGGGCTACCAAAAGTACCGTTATTAAGCCTTATATGGTTTGTCATGGATCCCGACTTGCTTGGGAATTTTTTGAAAGAAACGCTCATTTTGTGTATCGATCCCTGCATCCACAAAAAATGATTAGTTTGAAAGAAACCACTCCATGTTGACCTCCTAAGATCGTTGATTTGCCCTCGCCATCTTTCAGGTATTTCATCATGTTGGGACTTCCACCCCTGACTTCCGTCCTAATTCATGTCTAGGCAATCACTAAGTAAAAGATTTATATAGATTTTTTTCAAAGTACTCTTAATTTGTTAGAAAATAGTTTCGAGCACTCCTGCAAAATTTGAAAAATCTCTGCCAGTCATGTAGTACTATCCAAATACCTCATAATTTGCTACATACCTTCTCATAAGTAGTACTAGTTTACAACTACCAACGAAAAAAGTCAAGGGGTAAGGTCACATAATAGACATGATCAACCTTAATCTGATATTATAACCCCATACAATCTTATCTACTTATGTGGATTTATCACCTCATACTTACTTACTCAAGCATACATTTAGACTGCCTTCAAATTCCCCAAACAACCATGAGTCTATAATCATAACTTACTTGCTAATATAGCCATTTTTCACATTCAAGCAAACAACAAATCACCTTGACTAACAACTTCTTCTCTACCTTATACTAAACTAACCCACAAGGAGGAATCACCTCTTTACCAACTCCATCTCATGCAAACAGATTCAGCCATACATATATTAAACCAACAAAAGAACAACAAGTTGCTAGTGAATTGAAATAGGCCTCACATGGCTTCACTAGACTTTGGTTTTATATTTTGAACAAGAAAATGAGATGGATGACAAGGTAACTATGTTATGAATCGAAAGAGCCCCATACGGCTTCACTAGACTTTAAATTATTTTTTTTTAAAACCACCATGATAACAAGATTACATATTACAAGAGATAGGAAATTGACACAATATTTAATGGTCTAAGAATACACATCTTACTCAGTATAAATAAAAATCTGAGTAAAATACTTCCCCCATGGACTACCATACCATCCACACGTGCTACTATCTACCACATTAGTTTATCACTATAAAGGGGTAAATCATCCTCAAATATCGGTTATTCAACTGAAATATTCATTTACACCAAAAATCACCCTCACTTTGACTTCTAACATTGTGATTTCACATCACTAACTTCTTGGTCTAATTTCATTACCAATAACTCATGACAACAACACTTTAACTTATGCTACTATTATGGTGGAAATATAGTTCCAACATTCTGCTATACACCGTCCACATTTGTATTAAGATTTTTGGGAGGGACTAGATGTACTTAATACCTTAAGCTGGAAAGCACGATTCCATCAGGATCAATGTTTACATCAGAAGCAACACATATTGAAGCACTAACAGACTCCTCTCGAGTCTTTGCATAAGTTTTTTCTTATATGACACAATTGAAAAAGACTATATCATGTAGATTCTAAAATTTTTGCACTTGAATCACCCCAATAATGGGACATGTCTGAGAATATTAGAGTAAGAAAACAATTTGGGATGACTTTACCTTTATATTGGCGACACCATAGCACGAATAACAGTATGAAAGAGGAACATATTGACTCTATTGCACGAACTGGAACATGAAGAAAGAGAGACATTCCTAAACGCCTAGTAGCCTCCTGCTTATAAGTGTGACGTGCTACATACCCATAAACAAGACTCTACCGACGTGATTTTGTAGGCACCCTAGGACCATGAACCGTGCTCTGATACCAAGTTTGTCATGAACCAAACTGAGGCCCTGTCCGTGATGATCATTCCGAACCATGAAGGCTCGAAACACCCTTATTTGTCTGATAATTATGCACATAACTCATATGATCACACAACAGGGTGTCTCGGCCCAATGGTAGTGCACAAGATCATAAAGCAGGGCTCCTAACCATAGTCCCAATTTGGGAATGATATAAAGTCAGGTACGCAAGATCACAAAGAAGGGTACCAAATTCCCATGTCGGCAAATACGATTTCCAGCTATGAGCCCTTACACTTAAATGCCTTCCTCGAGAATCCACATATCTCATGTAACATCAATGCATTCAAATTTTATCTGATTCAATCACATATCATATTCTGTAGGGTATCGTCATAACTGACTTGCAAGCCATCAATATCACATCATTCTTCTCATTCAACCATTGTATTCAACATGTTTCAACATAAATAGCCCTCTAGTTTTCAATTCAAAATCATATCAATTCTCAAAACATTTCATGTCATGCTTTTCAAGATGTTTTCAAACAATTTACATCATATGAATATTTAAAACAATTTCACATCAAGAGAGGGATTCTATATAATTCATGAACTCAAATTAACACCTTTTTGAAACACATGCATATACATATATAATATGTCAAATCACTTCGAAAATAGGCCTAAAGACCAAATCAATATTATAGAAACGTTCAAAACATGATTATATTCATAGTTTCAAAACCCCCATTGTAAAATATGAATTTAAAGGCCCATGAGATTTTAGGATAACCTCACGTACCTCTATATGCAAAGATGATAGGCTTTTTTTGAAGCCTATGTTCTGGGGATTCCAAATATGCAATTAGTTTCAAAAACCCACGGTTAAATCTTGAGTTGGTTGGGTTTTTATTTTGAAATCCTAAGGAGATTTCTTGAGCAATTTTGATGAATGAAGGTGTATTTTGGGGTAATTGGGGACTGAATTTCGTGTTTATGGCTAAATAAGGGTGGGAAAAGGACCATTTTGCCCCAAAAACGGAGTGTTTAAGTCACTTGAGTAGTAATGTATGCGGTGCACACCTTATCGCATAATATAGGTTGTGCGGCGCACTCTTAATCGCACACTTTATGTTGTGCGTCGCACACCTTATGGCATAAATTAGGGTTTGCGTCACATACCTTATGCTGCACGAGACACTCCTCTTTGCAAAGTCATAACTTCTTCCTCGGATGTTGGATTTTTACGAAATTAGTATTGTTGGAAAGATAATTCAAAGGTCTTTCATTTGATATATAGTAGGCACTCTAATTCAATATATACAAAGATTAATTACCAATTGAAGTTGACCCATATTTTGACGCTTACTAAAACTCAATCGATGGAAAAACTTTCAACTCGTCCTTGAGTTAGGGGACCTCTATGAT
>NW_025864023.1:0-3988 GCF_002878395.1 Capsicum annuum
GTCCAGAACAAAAAGTAAAATCCTATTTTTCAGGAGGGTCCTGAACTAAAAATAAAATCCTATTTTTCTGGAGAGTCCTAAACAGCAAGTAAAATCTCATTTTTCAAGATGGTCCTAAACAGCAAGTAGAATCCCATTTTTCAGGAGGGTCCTGTTCATAAAGTATAATCCCATTTTTAAGGAGGGTCCTGAACAGAAAGTAAAATATCATTTTTCAGGAGGGTCCTGAACATAAAGTAAAATCATATTTTTCAGGAGGGTCCTGAACATAAAGTAAAATTATATTTTTCAGGAGTGTCCTGAACAGAAAGTAAATTCCTATTTTTCAGGAGTGTCCTGAACATAAAGTAAAATCTCATTTTTCAGGAGGGTCCTGAACAGCAAATAGAATCCCATTTTTCCGTAGGGTCCTGAACAGCAAATAAAATTCCCATTTTTTAGGAGGGTCCAGAACAGCAAGTAAAATCCCATTTTTTGGAGGGTCCTGAACAGAAAGGAAAATTCCATTTTTCAGGAGGGTCCTGAACAGCAAGTAGAATCCCATTTTTTAGGAGGGTCCTAAACAACAAGTAGAATCCCATTTTTCAGAAGGGTCCTGAAGAGAAAAAAAAATCCCATTTTTCAGGAGGGTCCTGAACAGAAAGTAAAATTCCCATTTTTCAGGATGATCCATAACAGAAAGTAAAACCCCATTTTTCAGGAGGGTCCAGAACAAAAAGTAAAATCCTATTTTTTAGGAGGGTCCAGAACATAGAGTAAAATCCCATTTTTAAGGAGGGTCCTGAATAGAAAATAAAATCCCATTTTTCAGGAGGGTCCTGAACAACAAGTAAAATCCTATTTTTCAAGAGGGTCCTGAACAGCCAGTAAAATCCCATTTTTTAGGAGGGTCCTGAACAGCAAGTAGAATCCCATTTTTTAGGAGGTCCTGAACAGAAAGTAAAATCCCATTCTTCAAGAGCGTCCTGATCATAAAGTAAAATCTCATTTTTCAGGAGGGTCCTGAACAGAAAGTAAAATCACATTTTTTAGGAGGGTCCTGAACAGAAAGTAAATTCCAATTTTTCAGGAGGGTCCTGAACATGAAGTAAAATCTCATTTTTCAGGAGGGTCCTGAATAGTAAGTAAATTTCCCATTTATCAGAAGGGTCCTTAACAAAAAGTAAAATCCCATTTTTCAGTAAGGTCCTGAACAGAAAGTAAAATCCCATTTTTCAGGAGGGTCCTGAACATAAAGTAAAATCCCATTCTTCAGGAGGGTCCTGATCATAAAGTAAAATCCTATTTTTTAGGAGGGTCCTGAACATAAAGTAAAATTCCATTCTTTAGGAGGGTCTTGATCATAAAGTAAAATCGTATTTTTCAGGATGGTCCTAAACAGCAAGTAAAATCCCATTTTTCAGGAGGGTCCTGATCATAAAGTATAATCCCATTTTTAAGGAGGGTCCTGAACAGAAAGTAAAATCTCATTTTTCAGGAGGGTCCTGAACATAAAGTAAAATCATATTTTTCAGGAGGGTCCTGAACATAAAGTAAAATTATATTTTTCAGGAGTGTCTTGAACAGAAAGTAAATTCCTATTTTTCAGGAGTGTCCTGAAAAACAAGTAAAATCCTATTTTCAGGAGGGTCCTGAACAAAAGTAAAATCCTATTTTTCAGAAGGGTCCTGAACATAAAGTAAAATCCTATTTTTCAGAAGGGTTCTGAACAGCAAGTAAAATCCTATTTTTTAGGAGGGTCATGAACATAAAGTAAAATCCTATTTTTCTGGAGAGTCCTAAACAACAAGTAACATTCCATTTTTCAGGATGGTCCTGAACAGCAAGTAGAATCCCATTTTTCAGGAGGATTCTAATCAACAAGTAAAATCCCATTTTTTAGGAGGGTCTTGAACATAAAGTAAAATCATATTTTTCAAGAGGGTTCTGAACAGAAAGTAAATTCCTATTTTTCAGGAGGGTCCTGAACATAAAGTAAAATCTCATTTTTCAGGAGGGTCCTGAACAGCAAATAGAATCCCATTTTTTCGGATGGTCCTGAACGAAAAGTAAAAATTCCATTATTCAAGAGGGTCCTAAACAGCAGGTAAAATTCCTATTTTTTAGGAGAGTCCTCAACAAAAAGTAAAATCCCATTTTTCTGGAGGGTTCTAAACATCAAGTAAAATCCCATTATTCAAGAGGGTCCTGAACAGCAAATAGAATCCCATTTTTCCGGATGGTCCTGAACAGAAAGTAAAAATTCCATTATTCAAGAGGGTCCTAAACAGCAGGTAAAATTCCTATTTTTTAGGAGAGTCCTCAACAAAAAGTAAAATCCCATTTTTCAGGAGGGTTCTAAACATAAAGTAAAATCCCATTATTCAAGAGGGTCCTAATCATAAAGTGATATCCCATTGTTCAGGAGGGTCCTGAACATAAAGTAAAATCCCATTTTTCGGGAGGGTCCTAAACATAAAGTAATATCTCATTTTTCGGGAGTGTCCTGAACATAAAGTAAAATCTCATTTTTCAGGAGGGTCCTGAACATAAAGGAAAATTCTAATTTTTAGGAGGGTCTTGAACAACAAGTATAATACCATTTTTTAGGAGGGTCCTGAACAGAAAGTAAAATCCTATTTTTCAAAAGGGTCCTAAACTGCAAGTAAAATCCCGTTTTTTAGGAGGGTCCTGAACAGCAAGTAAAATGCCATTTTTAGGAGGGTCCTGAACAGCAAGTAAAATCCCATTCTTCAGGAGGGTCCTGATCATAAAGTAAAATCCTATTTTTCAGGAGGGTCCTGAACATAAAGTAAAATTCCATTCTTTAGGAGGGTCTTGATCATAAAGTAAAATCGTATTTTTCAGGAGGGTCCTGAAAAGAAAGTAAAATCCCATTTTTTAGGAGGGTCCTGAACAACAAGTAAAATCCCATTTTTTAGGTGGGTCCTGAACAAAAGTACAATCCCATTTTTCAGGAGGGTCCTGAACATAAAGTAATATCCTATTTTTCAGGAGGGTGCTGAACCGAAAGTAAAATCTCATTTTTCAGGAGACTCCTGAACAGCAAGTAAAATCCCATTTTTCAGGAGGGTCATGAACAACAAGTAAAATCCAATTTTTCGGAGGGTCCTGAACAAAAGTAAAATCCCATTTTTCAGGAGTGTCCTGAACATAAAGTAAAATCCTATTTTTCAGAAGGGTCCTGAACTGCAAATAAAATCCCAATTTTTTAGGAGGGTCCGGAACAGCAAGTAAAATTTCCATTTTTCAGGAGGGTCCTGAACAGAAAGTGAAATCCCATTTTTCAAGAGGGTCTAGAACAGAAAGTAAAATCCTATTTTTCAGGAGTGTCCTGAACATAAAGTAAAATCCTATTATTCTGGAGGGTCCTAAACAGCAGGTAAAATCCCATTTTTCAGGAGGGTCCTGAACAGCAAGTAGATTCATATTTTCAAGAGGGTCCTGGTCATAAAGTAAAATCCCATTCTTTAGGAGGGTCCTAAATATAAATTAAAATCACATTTTTCAGGAGGGCCCTGAACAGAAAGTAAATTCCTATTTTTCAGGAGGGTCCTGAACAGAAAGTAAAATCTCATTTTTCAGGAGGGTCCTGAACAGCAAATAGAATCCCATTTTTCTGGAGGGTCCTGAACGGAAAGTAAAAATTCCATTATTCAAGAGGGTCCTAAACAGCAGGTAAAATTCCTATTTTTTAGGAGAGTCCTCAACAAAAAGTAACATCCCATTTTTCAGGAGGGTTCTAAACATAAAGTAAAATCCCATTATTCAAGAGGGTCCTGATCATAAAGTGATATCCCAATGTTAAGAAGGGTCCTGAACATAAAGTAAAATCCCATTTTTTGGGAGGGTCCTAAACATAAATGTAATATCTCATTTTTCGGGAGGGTCCTGAACATAAAGCAAAATCTCATTTTTCAGGAGGGTCCTGAACATAAAGGAAAATTCTAATTTTCAGGAGGGTCCTGAACAGCAAGTATAATACCAT
>NW_025864024.1:0-5543 GCF_002878395.1 Capsicum annuum
TCGTTATTATGGATGACCTCTTCCCAGACCAAGGGTTTGGGGACAAAGATGTTGGATCTATCTTTGTTGGCCTCCATAAGAGTGGTGACGCCTCTAGGACTTGTGAATCTAGCTTGGGGCGCTAGAGTTGTACCCATGAGTCGGTAATATACTCTGTATATTATCGCAATTTCTCTAGTATTATCCTTACTATTCATGTTTTTTGTTTTAACATTAAGAGTTAAAACATCCATGATGTTAGGATCATTAATATCTACAGAGAAATTAGGGTAACAGTTAAAGTATACCGGGCCGTCGGCTAGGTTACTTTGGATGACCCCTAAGAGAGAATCGTCAAAATTTAATAGACGAGCATCTCTTAGTATAGTGCAGACAGGGATGTGTAGGCCCTGTCGAAAGAGTGGCTTAATTGCCACCTGAACCAGCCCGATATGCAGATAATGAAACTGACTTCTAAATCGATTTATATCTAAGTTATTTAAAAGTTGAATAATCTCCAAAGAATTATTGATAGCAACAGTAGACTCATCGGTCTTAATATTATGTTTTTTGAAAAAACTAAATTTTCCGATTTGATAAATCGTGTTGAAGGACTCTTCTGGAATACTCCAATTTTGAAGATTATTTTCAATATTAGCAATCTGGGTTGCTTTAGACGAAAGATTAATAGTATTTTTTGTATGGATATTGGAATTCATATTTGAAAATACTGTCTAGAGACTGATTGGGAAACAGGGATTTTCATATAAGGAAACATAAACTATTATCAACTATGATACAACCTATAATAAATTAAAGCAATACATTGAAGGCTTATGGGATCTGGTCTAGTCTTAATGGCTTTATGACAGACTTATCTTAAGTGTTATCTTAGTGACGGGACTACCAACAAGGTCGAACGCTTACCTTAAGCTGAGACCACACTTTCAGGCTGACCAACGTCTAAGACCGGAGATTGATCGGTTCCTTCAAACACTTTAGAAAAGGTGAATATCCACTCAAGAAAAGAATCTACTTTTAGAGATTAAATCCAAGCCTTACAAATGTACACACCAGATGTATGGTCTAGTTCTTTCTTGCCTATATAAGGCAGTTTGTAATCTAGGAGAAGGCATCAGATAATTTACCCCCTCTAGAAAATTCTCTATTGCCCAATCTCTTGTCAGCTATTTTGTAATATTTTCATTAAAGTTTTAATAAACTTGTAAGTTGTTTAATCCTTTCTTTAATCCTTTCTTTCACTTCCAGTTGTTGGTTTCATTATTTTCGAACATTATACTTACGATCCCTTTTCTGGTATCAGAGCCTTAGAGGTTTTTCTCTATGATGATCAATTATGATGATCCATTGAGATTTAGGGCCATGGTTGTGTTGATTTTATTCCATGTTATTAAGTTGGTTATGAGCATGCATACTCATTTATTTCATCCATATTCATGGAACTAATACCACTGAGAAATACTAAATTTTTGAAGAAAATGAGACACTTTATAAAATGCTTAGCTGCGAGATATGCTGACAAGTTTGATTGATGAGATAGTGATATGTTTATGGTTGTGAACCCCTCATGGGTCCTCTTGAGAAATTATATGCTCTGAAGGTATATATGAGATGACATTGAAACATTGTATACTTATCACTTTGTTGCATTGAAACAATTGCTTCTCTTTTATGTGTTTGATATAACGCATTTAAGTATTCCTTTTATATATATCTGTTGTGTTGTTATTTCTTATAATATTATTAATATTTTATTATTTTTACAATTATACTATTAGGAGATATATGGCTTGTGCCATTATTGGTAACTTTTAAGAATGTAGGTTAATTTGGGGTAATTCTTAGATGGTTAGGTGGTGGTCTTGCCTTCACTTTGGATTAGGGTCGATTACTGATAATGGTTGCTAAGTATATGCCTTTCGTACTAACCATTACTTTTTAGTTTTTTTTCAAGCACCCTATAAGGTATTGATCTAGTAGAGCATTTATTGTGCTCTCCCAGTGTTGGGTTTATAAAGATTGAGGTAGCAACTATTAGATATCAGAGCTTACTTGTATATTTCCTTATCTTATCTTTTGATATATTTGCGTTTGAGATACTTTAGATTATTGGGTCATATTTTGTATTAGATCATTGATATTACACTTCTTTCATATCATTTGGGGTTTTACTCTATAAGAAAAAGGAAATGAATCTTGGAGTCTCCTTACTTCTCAATCCTTTGCTGGTCTTCTTACTTTTTCTATTTTTTTTACTCTTGATTATCGTTTGGGTTGGTTTGGATTATCAGTGTCAGAGCGTGTGATGGGTTCCATTATGTTCTCTATTTTGGGTTATGATGAATTAGTATTAGAGTTTCAATCTCATTGGTCTCATAAGTATAAGTCGATTCTAGTAGAGTCTTACAGATCGATGTGGATGTATGTTATTTATCTTTAAGAGGTTATAGGACTTAAGTATAAATCCACTTCTTCATTCTATGGGATACATTTATAGAATAATGTTACTCCCAAAGACCTCTCATTCACTCTCTCAATAATGGTGAGGATCCATTCATCTTTGGCCAGATATTTAGAGCATGTCCTCTTGTTACGTGGTTAGTGTTGAGGTCATTAGAGTGGTCATACTAGAATATCCAGACTAGGTCGAGGTCGAGTTGAGGTTGCCACCATATGTTCAAGTGTATCTCAAGTTGATGGGTCTATTGATACAGAGGGGTTGAGCCTAGTACAAATACTAGCAATTTCATTCTTTATCTATGATTATGGTTTTGTTAAAATGATTTTGGGGTTTCCTAGAGGAAGTAACTCAAACTTTCATTAGCATTTTACTTTATGGCTTTAAACACCAGATACATAGTTGTCTAATACTATATATTCTCTTTGTTTTGAAGTGATATTATTGGGTATGGCTTCATATCCAGTGACTTTACCTACTATGTCTATTGATGGAAAAAGTAGGTTTGTAGATTTATGAGGATGAATACCAAAAGCTTAATGTGGATCCCAGTGTTATACTTATGAGTGTTTGGTTGGTATCCATGAAAGGTTGAACAGATTGGGCTTGGTAGACTCTAATGGAGTAGATTTTACTAAGTTTTAGTTATTGGACCAACCAAAGAGTAGTATGGTACTTCTGGGGTTGTTTTATTCATGTTTTTATAGAGAAGTGGTGTGGATATGTCAGGAATGTGCATGCAAAAAGGCTCATAACTTGATAGCGGTAGCGATATGTATAGTAGAGGTTGTGCTTCACATGGTTATTTCCATAGGTGGTTAGGTTGTAGTAGTAGTTTGGGTTCATCAGATTCAGCTCAGCAGACTCCTATTGTAGCGACCCATTTTGTTATTAATGATACTTGTCACAACCCGAGGCTACCCCTAATCGCGATAACGGTGCTTACGGTCACAAGGGACCACAAGCGAACCCATGTGCTAGTACCTAAGAGCATAGAATAAAAGAGTACTAATGGACATGTACAAAAAATAACTAATAAAGACATAAAGTCTAAATACTGAAAATACGAATAAATTCACAATTCTGAAACATTTGATAAGACTGATAAAGAAGATTAACTGACTAATTGACTGTCTGAACATCTAACAAGCCTTTAACTGACTGAGGAGTTGATGAGACAAGCCCCTAACTAACTTCGACTGACTGAAATACGATACTATAATAACTGAAATAATCAATCCTGCCCTCGATGATCGAGGACTCACCACTACGTTTACTGGGTACGCTGAACTATCTAAGAATGATCAGGAAATGGTGCGTCCGAACCTATGTTATAAGATATCGTAGCGCAAAGAAGAATATGTGCTTGGTACTTTGAATGCACGTGTATAAGAGATGAGGTTAGGCTAATAAACATGATCAGTAATAGATTCAGCTCAGTCTAGTACAATTAAAGAAAAAGTTAAGGATGGGGGCTCACCCGTTAGAGAGGACTGAGATCCCTAGAAGTAATCCCTAAGTTCCAGAACTATGTAGCCAGTATAGGTACGAGATGTCACCCATTAGATAGGACTAGCATACTCAGGGATCACCCATTAGATAGGATTGATCTCAGTGGTCACTTGTTTGATAGAACTGGCTCTATAAAAGTTATCTTTACCCGTGGCACGGTACTGAAACCCTTCCAACTGGGGTTACAGGTTGGACCCCAAAAGTTAAGATTCACGGTATTTCGATTAGATAACTACTTCTCACAGGCTCAGTTTTAGAATCAATCTCAGTAAAAGAACTCAAGTCAATAGTACAGATTTGGGACTAATAGATACAGAAAACCATTAGCATATTCAATAGATCTAAAGATCACCAACTAGATAGGACTGATCTCAGACTAAGTTAAATCACCTTCATTATCAGTTTGTTCAGAGATCACCCCTTAGACAGGACTGATCTCAAATACAGTCAATCAGTATTAGTATAAATAGATTCAGAGATCAACCGCTAGATGGTACTAATCTCAAATTCATTTAATCATTTTCATTATCATTATACTCAAAGATCACCCACTAGATACTACTGATCTCAACCTCAGTACTCAGCTATCAATATCATTAGATTTAGTTATTCAGTATCCCAGCATTAGTAAGATCATATGTAAGTGAAGCAGCACTTTAATCTCAGTATTCAGTGTTACTATTATTTTAGTTATGGTTTATGCATTCATGCATGCATCCTCATTCAGTATACTCAGATTATTTAGTCAGTATTGTTCATGTATATGAACCCTTGCATTTAGCCTTACCTCATCTAACATACCAGTACATTCCCACGTACTGACACATACTTTTCTGCATTATAGTATTTTATACCATAGGTTCAGAAGCATGAGATCCAGAGCACCCATAGCAATTTAGATTCAGCCAAAAGCAGTAGACTTAGCAGCGAGTCCTCGTCATTCAAGGATGTTCTATTATTTTATTATATTTTAAGATTTAGTATTTTTGTTAGACGGATTTAGTTGGGGGATGGTCCCATCAACTCCTTATTTAGATAGTTTAGAGGCTTTTAGACTAAATGTTCAGATAGTTACTTTAGTTTTTTTGATACTTTATTCAATTGTATTTTAGTTTATGAACCTTATGACAAGTTTCAGCCAGTTGTTTTCTATATTTTATATTATATTATGTAGTGCTCAGTTAAAGGTACAAGAAAAGGAATAGCTTGTAGTCCCTCAGGATCATAAGCACCGTGTAGCATCTGGGGTTCAGAATCTGGGGCATTATAAACTAGGTATTAGAGCCTAAGGTTTAATAGAGCCCTAGGAAGTCTAAAAGCCGCATCTAGTAGATTCTTATGCATGGGTGTATTGCGCGTCACATTTATGTATAAGAGGCTATGAGATGTTTTAGAAAAAAGTTTCCCTTCTTTCATATCACAGATCGTGCTATATAAAGGTACTCTAAGAAAGTTATGTAGATTCTCAGTATGCTCCACTCATGTCAACTCTACCTTACCTTCAAGGTAAGAGAAATAGTGAAGCTCAAATTCCTAGAGATTGGGCTTTCTCAGACTATCCCTACAGACAGTT
>NW_025864025.1:0-3257 GCF_002878395.1 Capsicum annuum
GGGTTATGTATGCTGATTTGATTGAGCTTGATATGGTTGACTTTGATATCAGTCTGGGTATGGATTAGCTTTACTCATGCTATGTGTCTATTAATTGTCGTGCCCGTGTGGTCAAGTTTCAGTTTCCTTATGAACCTATCCTCGAATGGTCCAGGAGTTTTGTGATTCCTAAGGGTCATTTCATATCCTATCTCAAAGATAGGAAGTTGATTTCCAAGGGTTGCATCCACCATTTGGTTCGGGTTAAAGAAACTTAGTCTGAAACCCCGATCATTCAGTCAATTAATGTTGTTAATAAGTTTCTTGATATCTTTCCAGAAGATCTCCCTAGAGTACCTCTTGATAGAGAGATAGAGTTTGGGATTGACCTTCTTCCCGATACTCAGCCTATTTCCATTCCTCCATATAACATGGCTCCCACGGAAAATAAAGATATGAAGAAGCAATTGAAAGATCTTTCAGACCAAAGCTTTATCAGACCTAGTGTGTCCCCGTGGAATGCACCTGTCCTGTTTATGTGTAAGAAAGATGATTCTTTAAGGATGTGTATTGATTACCGACAGCTTAATAGGGTTACTATCAAGAATAACTATCCGCTTTCTCGAATTGATGATTTATTTGATCAATTGCAAGGTGCGAGCTACTTTTCGAAGATAGACCTCAGATCCGATTATCACCAACTTAAGGTTAGGGAATGTGATATCCCCAAGACAACCTTTTGAACCTGTTACAGTCATTTTGAATTTCTAGTGATGTCTTTCGGGTTAACTAATGCTCCAGCGGCTTTCATGGATCTTATGAACCGTGTATTCTATCCATATCTGAATTTATTTGTAATAGTGTTCCTTGATGATATTCTTATTTACTCCCAAAGTGAGGGTGATCATGCGGATAATCTCCGAATCATGTTAGAAACTCTTCAAACTCATTATTTGTATGCTAAGTTCAGTAAGTGTGAGTTCTGGCTAAACTCTATAGCCTTCTTGGGTCATGTTGTTTCTTCCGAAGGTATTAGAGTTGATCCTCAAAAGATAGAGGCTATAAAAAGTTGGCCTAGACCTATTTATCCTTCTGATATCTGAAGTTTCTTGGGTCTAGCTTGTTATTATCGTTGTTTTGTTGAAGGGTTTTCATCTATTGCATCTCCTATGATCGATTTGACCCAAAAAAAGTGAAGTTCTTGTGGTTCAAATCTTACGAGAAGAGTTTTCAGAAGTTGAAGACTCAACTCACTTCAGCCCCTGTGTTGACTTTGCCTGACGATGTTGATGGTTTTGTTGTGTATTGCGATGCTTCCAGAGTCGGTTTGGGTTGTCTATTGATACAAAAGGGCAAGGTTATAGCTTATGCTTCCAGGCAGCTAAAGCCTCACGAGAAGAATTATCCTACCCATGACCTTGAATTAGCTATCGTGGTTTTTGCTTTGAAAATCTAGAGACATTATTTGTATGGCGTCCATGTCGACGTCTTCATAGACCATAAGAGCTTGCAGTATGTATTCACCCAAAAGAAGTTGGATCTTACGCAGAGATGATGGTTAGAACTATTGAAATATTATGATATTAGTGTGCTATATCATCCGGGCAAGGCCAATGTAGTAGCAGATGCCCTTAGTCGGAAGTCCATGGGTAGCGTAGCACATATGGAGATTGCTAAGAAGGAATTGTCCTGTGAGGTACATAGTTTGGCTAGATTGGGAGTTAGGTTGTTTTGTGATGCTGAGGGTAGTATAGGAGTGCAAAGCGGTTCCGAATTCTCTTTAGTTCTGGAAGTGAAGGAGAAGCAAGACAGGGATCCTACCTTGGTCAGGTTAAAAGAGTCGGTTAAAGACCAAAAGGTGGAGGCTTTCTCCCAAGGAGGAGATGGTGTTTTGAGACTCTGAGAAAGATTATGTGTTCCTGATGTTGATAACTTGATGAAGAGGATTATGGCGGAAGCGCATGGTACGCGATAATCTATCCAGCCTGGTGCTACCAAGATGTACCATGATTTGCAAGAATCTATTGGTGGAACGGTATGAAGAGAAACATAGCTAAATTTGTGGCGAAGTGTTCCATGTGTCAACAGGTTAAAATAGAGCATCAAAGGCCCAGTGGCGTATTGTAAGAGTTTAGCATTCCTACTTGGAAGTGGAAAGAAGTGAATATGGACTTCATAGTTGGTTTGCCTCCTTCTCGTCGCCATCATGATTCGATTTGGGTTGTCATAGATCGGCTGACGAAATCAGCTCATTTCTTGCCTGTGCATTCATCGTATACAGCTGAATATTATGCTAGAATATATATTCGGGAACTCATCAAACTTCATGGAATTCCTTTGGCTATTATTTCTGATAGAGGTACTCAGTTTACCTCTCAGTTTTGGAAATCTTTACAGAAGGGTCTCGGTACCCAAATTTGTTTAAGTTTTACTTTCCATCTGCAAACAGATGGTTAGGCCGAGCGGACTATTCAGACTTTAAAAGATATGTTGAGGGCTTGTGTGCTTGATTTTAAAGGTAGTTGGGATGAGCACTTACCATTAATCGAGTTTTCTTGCAATAACAGTTTTCATGCTACTATTGGAATGGCCCTGTTTGAAGCTTTGTATGGTAGAAGGTGTAGATCACCCATTGGTTGGTTTGAAGTTGGTGAGGTTGCAGCGACAGGATCGGATGCGGTGTTCGAGGCTATGGAGAAGGTTAAGATAATTTGAAAAAGGTTGAAAATCACCCAAAGTCATCAAAAATCATACGCAGATGTAAGGAGAAAAGACCTTGAATTTGATGTTGGTGATTTAGTGTACTTGAAAGTTTCACCCATGAAATGGGTGAAGAGATTTGGGAAGAAAGGGAAACTAAGTCTCCGTTACATTGGTCCCTATAAGATTGTGGATCTCATTGGCAAGGTAGCGTATAAGGTTGAATTGGCCGCGAAGTTATCTAACCTCCATTCGGTTTTTCATGTTTCTATGCTTAGTAAGTCTATTGGTGATTCTGTTGTGATTGATCCTTCCAAAAGCCAGGTATTCAAGATATTCTTTCATATGAAGAGATTCCGGTTGAGGTTTTTGACTTTCAAGTTTGTAGGCTAAGAAACAAGGAAGTTCCTTTGGTTAAAGTGCTTTGGTGAAATCAATCCATGGAGAGTGCTACTTGGGAAGAAGAAGCGGATATGCGCGGAAAATATCCCCACCTCTTTCCTACGAATCCTGAGCATGTCAAAGGTATCATTCTCTTTTTATTTAATCCTTATTGCTATGTTTATCTTGGCTTGTGT
>NW_025864026.1:0-3322 GCF_002878395.1 Capsicum annuum
TAGCTTAGGTTGGCAACTTGTGAAAAAAAGAGTGGATAATTATGATATTTATGTACATAAGGACTAGTGTTAAAATGATGAATTGTGGTTGAGTCATTAAGTGTATAAGAGCGTGAGTATATAAGAATAAGTTGAACCCTGTGGTAGTATGTTGTTAGATAAAGTGTGATTGTACGAGTGTCACGTGTACCTAGATTTCATTCTCCAATCTCGTAGTACGGAGAAGACTAAGGAGTTATTGTGTGATGTTCTTTAGAGATGAATGGAGGAACTATAAGTAGGCAGTATGTCCCTTTGGTATAGTCTTAAAGATTTTATTATGATGTGAGTTATGTGATTAACGGTTTAGTGTTAGAATGTTAAGTAGTGGAGAGTGGATTTTTATGTTATAAGGCATGAGGATAGGTATGCTCATAAGACTAGGAGTTGTAGGTTGATTGCTATAGAGGATGGTGAAAATTAAGAGTAGGGTTCTTGGAAAGCAATGCCTTTAGAGTATAGTTAGAAAGGGGAAGTTTAGCATTTATATGTTTGGTGATACCCCATTGTGTTGAGTGTTTTTCTTCTAAGATTTAATGAGAAGATATGTCCTTAAGTTTAGGATTGTGACTTTGATCTAAGGGGGATATGATGAATTAAATAGTTCCCGTATTTTCTTGTGGTGTCAATTTTCAAGTAAGAATCATGATAAAATCAATTGCTATGCAACCAAGCCCCTCCTACTCCAATTTAAGATGTCATTCTACCAAAGTCTTATGTATTCAAGTATTACCTATATCTAAGGTTTGAGATCTCTATGTAACTCATGTCATGTTCCGACCTCCAAACTAGAAGCAATAATGTCCCTCGGTAATTTAATATTTTAGATATTCAAGCTCTATGTTATGTTGCTCATGATCGATAAAAATTCATGTCTCACAAAATTCTTAGTTCTAATAAAATATTCTTTCTAAATGTTACTGATTCATTTTATGTCGGGATTACCCAAAATGATAAAATTGTGTGAACTCATGACTATTTCAGATCTGAAAATGAGAAGCGATAGCTTCGAGTAGAAGTCCTTGTCTCAATTGTTGACTTCATGAATCCTAAACTTATGTTATATGACTCATGATGTAAGCAATTATTTTTCTTGCTATGGTTTGTCCTAAGAACTCATGCTATATTGTGTTTATGCCAGACTGTCTCTCTACTTATGATCAAGACACTTGATATATAAAGCACTTCGTGATTATATCGTATCTTTACATCATGTCCCTCCTTGAGTAGTGTAATAAGTATAAGTTATAGTCTAATAGTGTTACTCCCATTCATGATGCTAATGCTCGGGTTCCTCAATGACCCTCCATATATTAGTGTGATGGTGGTTGTGAAACTTTAGTAATGTCTTAGGTAAGGGAGTAGATGTTCTTCAACGTGAAAATTCTCATGTAATTTTTTGAGCAAAGGTTATAGGTTATGGGGAAAAGAAGGAGATGAACTTTCGTTAAGTGAAATAGTTAGAAAGGAGATATGTGGAAAAAAATCTTGGTAATAGTGATAGAATTTGCTGGTCCTAGTGGGGAGATCCATGAAGTGAGTGTAGTATTGATAGGCTTGAATATTATGATTGATGAAAACTCAAACCAAAGTGCTATGTGGTTAGTACTCCCTGAATTAAGACCCGAGGGTGTGTGATGGTAGTGATAAGGTGAAGTAATATCCTTAAAGAGATGTACGGTATGAGCTCCCATAGCTTAAGCTAGCTCCTCTTTTCTCTGAGTTAGGCTTCAACACAGGAGTATTACGTGGTAGGACTCAAACTCTTGTGGTTAGAAGTGTTATAGGATAATTGTAAGTTGGAAATAATGAAGTATGTTATTTTTTGTTTGGGCCATTGATGAGTAGTGTTTCTTGGTGTAACATCTATTCTTTGTATCTTGTAAAGTAGAGAATGTTTCTATTCCTATCTCCTGCAAAATCTCATTTCATAGTTGTACCGATGTAAATCAAGACCTATGGTCACCAAATAAACTCACATCATATGTCGTGATGATTACGATCCCACGATATCATGTACAAGGTCATCTCTATGTCAATTCTTACATCTCATGCTTCGTGCTTAAATATTTCAATAGGGGTTATCATGAAGCTCTTTTGATGTCTTTGCATAAATTGTTCAGGAGAAATTTTCAATGCGAGGTTGCTTTCATTATTTCATACTTTTAGAGCTTGAACAAGCCACTACCCATCATTCGAGGATGAATGATCCCAAGGGGGAGATAATGTAACACCCGCACCTTTGGGCTAGAATTTAAACCGTTGTTCCTACATGTATAGACCACAACCCAATGAATCCTTGTTAATATATGTGTGATTATCAATCCTATAGTTTTTGATACCTTTAAATATGAATTTAGGTCACAAAAATCCCCAAACATAAAGTTGAGTTGAAAACTTTTCCTATCAGTTGATTTTTAGTTGACAATTTTGTATGGGTCAACTTCTAGTGACTGTTTCTCATAGTATATAAAGATTCATGTGGCCTACTATATATCAACTTAAGTATATTCGAGTCTTCTTTCCAATGCCTCCGACCGTTCATCAATCTGAGTCTAGAGTAAGAGGTTATGAGTGTTTGAATAAGAAACCTATAGGTTGTATGATTGTGACACCCTATAGTCATAACACTCATTTGATGCTTTTAAAATGATCATTAGGACCACAGTAGTGATGGTATATCATGTATTGATATTTTGGGGGGTGTTGGTGGTGTTTAAGGACCTCAAAACTAAGTAGGCGCCACAAACTATAGCTTAGGCGATGGCTTGACATCGCCTTAACATCACCAACGCTCACTGGCAAAGGTTGGCAATAAGGTTGTTGACAAAAAGCCTAATGTTTTCCATGGACTTGGTGCCGCAAACTTCAATGTTGGCCATGGATATGGAGCTGCAAACCCTATGGCTAAGTGGTACAAAAAATCTATTTTTGAGTATTTCAAGGGAAACATGGTCTTTTGTCACCCAATAACCATCCCTAAACATCTTAACACGTATTTAAGTCCCTAAAACATGTTTTAACCCTAGAAAATCATTAGTTAATCATCTAAAACACAAGAGGAGAAAAACAACTTAGGGTTTGGGCAATCAAGCTTAAAGGTTTAATCTTTTCGCAAATTCTTCAGCATTAAGGTATGTGGGT
This sequence comes from Capsicum annuum, assembly GCF_002878395.1. Taxonomy (NCBI): domain Eukaryota; kingdom Viridiplantae; phylum Streptophyta; class Magnoliopsida; order Solanales; family Solanaceae; genus Capsicum; species Capsicum annuum. Next base: position 3,184 of record NW_025864026.1, read on the forward strand.
TTTTCTAAACTACATGGGTATGATGAAATCACTTTTATAATATTTTGAATGTTGATAAATCATGTATTTATGAAGGGTTTTGAATTACATTAAAAAGTATGCTTTGTGAACTCTTTCAATGAGATAATGTTTTGGTCTT
>NW_025864027.1:0-2169 GCF_002878395.1 Capsicum annuum
GAACATGGAAGCACGACAATAAGACACAAATAACGCTAGGTTGAACCTATCGATAGACACCTAAAGTTGGCACCATCTTACACTTAGACACTTGAACCGAGACTTGTATCGTTCAAACACCTGTCAAAGGGTGGCCGTTGTGGCATTTCGACTCCTAAACATCACTTGTTCATATTTACAGCAGCAGGTTCTGCATTCAACCAAAAAGACTCTGCTCATGAAGATATCGATAATAGTGACAAAAATTTTAATCGTCGACGATCAGCAACCTCAAGGGATCGCCATTCTGCAATCTTGTTTCCTCCGACGACATCTGTGGTGCACCTTCTGCAATGTGTTCTCTCCAACCTTCTCCATCCTAGAGAGTGCTGATAGTACAAAAGAGCAAAGAAACCAAATTAGCAGACATGGTTGCATACACAAACACCAAGTGATGAAACACTACCGATCTACAACAACAACATACCGAGTGTATTCGGAGGGTAAAATGTACGCAGTCCATATCACTACCTCCGAAGAAGTAGAGAGACTGTTTCCGATAGACCCCCCGGCTCGGGACTTGAATTACTACCGATCTACTAACGGAAATCACGATAAATAGCAAGCTCAGTCTAACTGCTTAAGAATAATCATGCAGCCCTCCAACCTCTATTGAGATTTCAACAAGAACAGTCTACTTATAAAAACATTTCAATCAACTATTTTTACATGATTATACCAGTAGCGGAACCAAAAATTTCAGTAAGTAGTCCTAACTATAAAAACGTAAACAAATAAAGAAGCCTCAAGAAGTTTTACGTTGTGGTATGACATCGGGTTTTTTGTTGTTATGCAGTGTAATTTTTTGTGGTATGACAAGCTTTGATAACCCGCAGGAACCTTTTTTACCATTCGTTTGAATTTCTTTCACCGTGATTACCAGCATTTGTGCCAAGAAGTACAGATGAATTATTATTTAGAACCAGCAAGATATAATGGGGTATCCACCCCTATAGCCATGTACTATTCGGAGGAATAAATAAAAATAGTCTTTCGGAGAGATGGTTGAGTAGTTGATATTCCCGGTCTTGTCAACCGGTATAGTTTTGAACAAAGAACTATCGAGGGTTCGAATCCCTTTCAATGAGGATTTGGTTCATCCGACACGTACACGTCATGGTCATCCCACCTTTGACATCACCTATATAAAGTGATAGAGGGGATCACGCGACATCATATCCGTTTCCTATCTACTAGAAGAAACTGAAGTTTTCTTACAACGGAGGATTGCAAACAACATTGGATATGTGTGAGAGTGTGTGTGTGTGTGTGTGCGCGAGTGTAAAACTTATTAACTATGAAGATGGAATGAAGCCTTGGATCTCAGCAAAGGTACAGAAAGGCGTTAACTTTACTTCCTAACTCCAACGAATGACAATATACCTCCTTACACTTCCCTATCATTTCCATCCCCTTTTCACCGCTACTAACGAGTCAGTATAGGTTAATGAGCCATCGATATCACCATATAAGAGCCACCAGTAGAATAGGACATGCGGTTAAGCACTACGAACAAATTTGTCAACACGGCGTAAGTGAAAAAACAAAAACATTTTAAGAGTAGACTTCCCTATCAACTATACGTATCATAAACATATATATAGTTATGAATTCGAAAAAACAACTTCCTGCAATATTTCTTTCTTATGGGAGTTCTTCAAGCTGCCATACACCCTTGACCATTTAAATGTTTGCCTCAACAGATAAATACTTCGAGCAAATCTAAGAAGTACAATATAACAATAAACACACTGAGGACCAAATGAAGCTAAATGGATATAACGATTCATTAATCTATAACCACCTAGTTTTGGATTACGGCGTTGCATATTCACTACATAACCAAGGGTGTGGGGTTCAGTAGCTATGAAGAGAACTATGAAGTCTCAACGGACAAAAAGACAAAATTATTTCTTTCCATCTATCTACCTAGGCCTTGGTGGGCAAAGTTACGGAATAGTTGTACTGGTGGGAGACACCAAGTACCCGCAGGAACAATCAAGGTGTGCATAAGCTGGTTCGGACACTATAGCTATTTAAAAAGAAAAGGACAATAGAACACCAAATTCAGTTTACAGCTACCACCAACTAGTCTCAGACTACGGCTACCACCAACTAGTTTCAGATTAC
>NW_025864028.1:0-1537 GCF_002878395.1 Capsicum annuum
TTAGCCCCCAAAAGATCTAGCTATTACATATAGACCCCTTTACCTTAAAATTTTATAATGATATTACTCTTCTTGACCTATTTAAATGCCCCCAAAGTTGCTCTAATAAAGAAAAAGATAATTCCTTCGTTCGGTTTTACTTATCACATTTTAACTTGACATATTTACTAAAAAATAATTAATAACATATAGTTATTTTACCATAATACCCCTAATAAATGATGTTTATATTGTATCTTAAAATTAATTTGGAGAAAAGACAATTAATGCTAAGGGTAAAATAGGAAAAAAGTTGTCTTTTCTTGATATGTCAAAAATGATAAGTAAAAATAGAAATACAATTAGGAAATTAGGGACAAGTAAAAGCGAACGGTGGGAGTAACACTGAAAACACATCAAAAAGATATACTTCCTTGGTTGTATTTTATGCGGTATATTTTGATAGGGCACAAAGTTTAAGAAGGAATGACAATTGTCCTTTATTAAAAATATATTGCTACTATCTTTAATTAAATGCGACTAATAAGGATAAATGTAAAATTGTGTCTTTAAATAGTTACCAAATAAAGGAATATGACATTCTTTTTGGGATGGACAAAAAGAAAATGACAACATATAAAATGGGGCAGATGAAGTATGTTAATACTAAAAGGGCAGCTTGATGTGGCGGTAGAAGTATGTTAATACTAAAAGGGCAGCTCGGTGTACTAAAGCTTCATGCTATAAGGGACTGCGGAGAAGGGCTGGACTGTAAGAATTTTATTGTGCGCAACATTATCTTGCATTTTTGACAGAGGTTGTTTCTATGACTTGAACTCGTGACTTCCTAATCACATGGCAATAATTTTATCAGTTACTCTAAAAATCCCCTTCATATTTTTTTTCGATTTCATAAAAATATTAAAGATACGCAAAATATAAAAGATACGCATATAATTCTTTTTGCAAACCCACTTATATGGAGTAATAAAAACTTATAAGGTATCAAAAATGATATATGCATGGGATTTCCCTTTTGATTAAAGTTTTAATAGGTTAATTTCATGTATAATTGTAGACTTTTACTCATTAATGACAAAATTATTAAACTTTACCTCTTTAATAAAGTAGTAGATTTAATGGCATTAAAAATCATTAATGAGTTTTTGTTATGTGTTTATATATATTGAGTACAAGAAGTGATAGACATATCTCAAACTAAATCAATCAATTAGAAAAACAATTTCTATTCCAATGGGGAAGTTCCTCCATGTTCACCTTTTGATTTCAATTATTTTCTCAATTTTTCTTGTAACTTTATGCAATGAACATTATTTTCCATCCCTTAACACCACTTATATTATGGAATATGTCTATTGATCCAACGAAGGTTCCCGATCCTCTGATTCCATACTATACACTCACCATTTACAATCTCTATTTATTTGAAAAGTCAAAATTCAAGGACTATGACTCGTTACTCGGAAATAGGTTCGCCGGTCGTCAAGCTAGAGCAAATAATTTGGCATCAGTTCTTGAAAATGGTTATGCAATTAGT
>NW_025864029.1:0-2187 GCF_002878395.1 Capsicum annuum
GAGCTTATACAGGTGATTATTTCCTTTTATATGCGACATGATGCTGTTCGAATTTCGGGTTGTCATAGAGGTATGCATGGGAAGTATAAGGTTATGAGCTGGTTCTCCCGGGCCTCCTCGGTTACGGGTGCCAGTCCACCCCAATAGGATTTGAGGCATGACAAAAGTGGTATCAGAGAAGTTCATCCTAGTGAGTCTACAAAGTCGTGTCGACGTAGAGTCTTGTTTATCGGTGTGTCGTGCACCGCCATTTATAAACAAGAGGCTATGGACATTTAGGAATTGTTTCTTTTCTTCATGTCTTAGATCGTGCGATAGTGCCTATATTGTATATGAAGTCATAGTTGATCACTGAATCCATTTGTTTCTCTTATTATAGTAATGATGCCGGTTACCAGAAGCAAGAATACCGGTAAGCAAGTAGATGTGGCTACCAGAGAAGGGACTAGTAAGTCACCCACTATACCAGCTAATCAAAGTGAGGCTCCAGCTGAGCATACATCAGAAACTTCTTCCACTCCAGAAGACATAAGAGGGAGGAGAATTATATCCCCAGAGCCACCGATTAATGCTGCTGATTAAGATATTAGAAATGCAGTGCAATATTTGACTCGTATAGTTGCTGGGCAAGCTCAAGGGCAAGTCATTCCAACCATGGGTCCTAGTGGTACAGATAGGGTGGCTAGCCTTCGAACACAGGATTTTCTTAAGATGGATCCTCTCACTTTTACTGGATCAGATCTTAACGAGGATCCATAGGACTTTATTGATCAAATTCAAAGGGCCTTAGATGTTATGCATATAATGGGTAGAGAGACAGTGGAGTTAGCAGCGTATAGATTTAAAGGGGAGGCTATATATTGGTACGAGGACTGGAAACGATCTAGGGGTATTGATGCACCCCCAGCTACTTGGAAAGAGTTCAAAGAGGCATTTCTTGATCATTATCTTCCATTCGAGATTCGTCAGGCTCGTGCAGATCAATTTTTAAATCTTTGTCAGGGGAATATGAGCGTGAGGGAGTACAGTCTCCGATTTAATTCCTTGTCGAGATATGCTCTTAATGTTGTAGCTACTATGGATGACAGAGTTCATCAATATACGGATAGGATAGATCCATATCTGGTTAGAGATTATACTATTGCCGCTTTGAACAAAGATATGGACATAGAAGGGATCGAAGCTTTTGCATAGAAAATGGAATCAAAGGCAGAGGAGAAGAACATAGGAATTAGAAAGAGGATATTCCAAGAGGGCCAGGTCTACAGGGCAGTTCATGAAATCCCAAGGAGGGTTCAGACCACAGTTTTCTGCTAGACCACCTAGGCCATTAGCTTCTTATTCTGCAGCTAGTTCCCCACCACAGTTCTAAGGGTCCAGAGAAAATCAATTTGGGCACAGAAGTAAGAGTCAGAGTTTGCGGACAGTGGGGTACCAAGGGCAAGGGAATATGAGCCAATCGAGACCTCCTCAAGAGCTATGTAATAAATATGGAAGGTATTATTTGGGCGCATGTCAGCTGGGGACCAATGTTTGCTTTTGGTTTGGTATGTCGGGGCATATGATGAGATAATGCCCATGAAGGGGCATAGGGGGTATGGCATGACCTACGGGGTCATTTGTTGTATCATTATCATCGATGCCTTATTCAGGAAGGGGTGCACAACCAATGAGTCATGTTAAAGGTGATAGAGGAGCCACAAGTTCTAGCGGGGCTCAAAATCATACGTATGCTCTAGCGGATCGATAGAATTTAGAGGCTTCCCCGGATGTGGTTACGGGTACGTTCTCTATCTTTTCATTCGATGTATATGCCTTAATTGATCCCGATTCTACATTCTCTTATGTTACTCCATTGGTTGCTGGAAAGTTCGAAAGAATACCCGAACTGTTAGTTAAGCCATTTGAAGTGTCCACACCGATTGAGGAATCTATTATAGCTAGAAGGGTTTACCGAAATTGCATAGTAACTGTTTGTGGTCATGATACGATGGCTGATATCGTGGAGTTAGAAATGGTAGATTTTGATGTTATAATGGGTATGGACTGGTTGGCGTCTTGTTATGCCACAATTGATTGCTACACGAAATGGTATATTTCCATTTTCCAAATGAATCAGTCCTTGAATGGAAAGGTGAAATTGGCGCGCTAAGAGGTAGATTTATTTCTTATTTTAAGGCAAGAAGA
>NW_025864030.1:0-3634 GCF_002878395.1 Capsicum annuum
ATGGACTGCGTACATCTTACCCCCCCAGACCCCACTAAGTGGGAATACACTGGGTTTGTTGTTGTTGTTGTTGTAGGAGTAGTATTTGAAAAGTCACACTTACTAGATCTAAATAAATTAGGTTTACCTTTTTAATATAATTTATTTTTCAAAAAAAAATATAATTATTAAAAAATAGGACCACTACCGACAATCACAGATCTGAGCATTCTACCATTTTCTCTTTCTCCAACATTGAAATTTCAGCGACAATAACCCTTCCGCCGGCGACAACCCTTTCGTCAGCGACAACCGACAATCACAGATCTGAGCATTCTACCATTTTCTCTTTCTTCCCCATCGAAATTCCAGCGATGATTACCCTTTCGCCGACGACAACAATCACAGCCGCCAATTTTCTCCCTTCGCTAGTTTCTCCCTTTCGATAACGAAGCCAACTTTCTTCTTAATGTTGGTCAACGTTTTTGGATTTGTCTAACCGAATCCGAGATGAATTCTGCGTCGGCGTCTGCACCGGTGTCGCGTCGGGACGGGTTCGACGGCATAGCCGCCGAGTCCGAGCAACATAAAATAATACCATAATTGTGCTCCTCCGAACATGTGAAACCAAGTCACTCCAACCTTTTTCGCTTCTGTTGTGTGTTGATTTTCAAAGAATTGTTCCCAACAATGTACCCAAATTAATGGGTCATAGATGTCGTCATAAGTAATAAAATCCATTTTTGCATTCCTTGGTATTATTGAATAGGAATTACCACTTGTTGGGTGATTCTTATCGACCAATTAAATAGGTGATGTATTGTCTAGTAGCAGGAATTATTGATCTGCCAGTCGTTGGTGCGGTACTCGACCCTGGTCTATGGGTTGCTAGTTTTGTGGAGCCAATCCCCAAGCTAGACAATTGTTCTGGGATGACTTGAACAATTTTTTCGTCGAGGTGTTGCTCCATTGCTGCAATTTTAGAGTCCATTAGGGTTTCTCTAATTGCACATTCTTTCAAGAATCTGGAATTAATCTCAACGCCCGTTGTGTTAGGCTATGATACCAAATTGTTAGGATTTATAAAAGAGGAATTGATTCACAGGGAGATATATAAATTCAGCTCTTTAAACGAAGGCTGAAGCCTTAGGCTGCATTTGTTTTATTAATTAAGATTCAGATGTCTGAATCTGAATACGCTGAATGTGCATCTGAATGATTAAGATATTGTCTCTAGATCTGAAAATTGAATGATTAAGACTGTTTATTTTTCAATATCTAAATGTGCAAAATTTATTTAGTTGTAGATATAATAAAAAAATATAATTTAAATAAAAAATTAATTATATATTTAAAAATATTTAGTTTCATACAACAAAACTATTATTTGACTGAAAAAAATATTTATATTTGTTAGTGACAGTGGAGATGGTTTATACTGGTGGTGGTGGTAATAACTGATTGTAGTGATTAGTAAAGTTGGTGGTGATAGTTGTGATTGTAGAGATAGTTGGTATTGCAGTGACTGTTATAATAAAGGCGATTGGTAGCAGCGGTGGAGTTGTGATGTAAAGTTGGATGATGTTTGTTATTGGAGGTGTTGATTGCGATGGCTGAAAAATAAAGTTGGTTGATGTTAGTTATTGGAGGTGTTGATTGTGATGGCTGAAAAATAACTGCAAGATGTTTGATGATGTGCTGGTGGTAATTGAAGACGATGTTAGCTGTGATAATGTAGATGGTTCTTAGTAAAGATAGATTCTTGTGATGGTAGTGGTTAAAGTGGTGGTAAGGTGGCGAAACTATGGCGGTGGTGGCTGAAGAATATGTGGAGGTTGATGATGTGTTAGTGGTAGTTAGCGGTGGTGCTAGTTTTGATAGAAGAGCTAGTCGGTAGTAGGGATTAGTCGTAGTGGTTGATGGTGGTGGTGGCGTTATAATTAGATTAATGAAGGTGGTAGGTTTTGTAGCGGTTGACCATAGTAGTTGGTAACGATATTGGTTGTCAATGGTGGTTGTGATGGTGGAAATAGTTGGTGGTGGCGGTTAATGGTGGTGGGTGGTGGTTGATAATGGTGGTGACAGCAGAGTTGGTAGTGGTGGTAATTGGTGATTGTTCATAAAGTGGTGGTGAATATCATCCAATACAAGAATACCTCTTAATGATATTAAGGCCTCACTAGTTTGCACTTAATGGAGGTCTGAATCTGAATGGTTCAGACTTCAAACCATTAAGTGCGTTTGTCTTTATTAAGGTTTTAACTCTTACTGTCTGAATAGGTCTTAATCATTCAGATCTTGAACCAAGTTTTAATAGGTCTGAAGGGATATTCTAGTGTTGGATAATATTCACCACTCTATTCATAATCAGCAGTCGCCACCACTAACCACCTCTGCCACCGTCACCATTGTCAACCACCACCCACCTCCACCATCGACAACAAATACCACTACCAACCACAATTGTCAACCGCTACCACACCCACTACCTCTTTTATTCTAATTATATTCATCGCCACCACTGCCGTCAACAACAACACAATCAGCAACCACTACCGGCCAATCTCTCCTACCAACCAACTCATCTATCACAACTAGCACCACCACTAACTACCATTAATACATCATAACCTCTACACATTCTTTGGCCGCCACCACCATTGTCACTAGTAACGCCACCTCTACCACCACCTCAACCAGTACCATCGCTACGATTTATCTCTACTAACAATCATCTCCAGCATCACAACGAATAACATCTTTAATTAGCACCAATACATCGTCAATCATCATGCATTCATGTTTCAACCAATACAATCAACACCTTAAACTACTAACATCAAGCAACATCACATCACAACAACAACAACAACCATCAATCGCCACCATCATAATAGTCACTACAATACCAACCATCACAATTATCACCACCAACATTATTAATCACTAACATCAATCATTGTCACTGCAACCACCATTATAAGTCATCTCCACTATCACTAACAAACATAAATATTTTTTCTCAATCAAATACTAATAATTTTGTTGTATTAAATTACATACTTTTTAATATATAATTAATTTTTTATTTGAATTATATTTTTTATTTTATAATATATACAAATAAATATTTTTTACACATTCAAATGTTGAAAAGCAAACAGTCATAATCATTCAGTTTTCAGATCTAGAGACAACATCTTAATCATTCAGATATGCATTCAGATTCAGACGTTTGAATCTTAAAAAAAACAAATGGAGCCTAAGACTTGGTTCCAGATCTAAATGATTAAGACCTATTAAGAGCTAAAATTCTAATAAAAAAACAAATGCACTTAATGGTCGAAATTCTTCATTTCGACAATCTGTCTCGCATAGAGGTTCAACCTCTAAAACCCGGGAGGGAAGTGACGAATACGATCCCGATAACAATGACAAGGGTAAAGTTAGAGGAGTAGACAAGATTTTTCCTGAAACCTTAAAATCATCGCTGAACAAGCCCTATATGTAGATAATGAAACTGACTTTTAAATCGGTTTATATCTAAATCATTTAATAGTTGAATAATTTCTAAAGAATTATTAATAGCAACAGTAGACTCAGAGGTCTTAATATTATGTTTTTTGAAAAAACTGAATTTTCCGATTTGATAAAT
>NW_025864031.1:0-4523 GCF_002878395.1 Capsicum annuum
TTGTGAATCAAATATTTTACAGCAAATTTTTTATTCAACTTCTAAATTTATGTATATTTTTCTCTGCTAAATTAAAAACATGTCGTGCAGGATGTTCTTTACCCTAAAATTATGTTGAGCAGAATATGTTTTTCCGTAAAATCAAGCTATACTAGGCATACTTAAAATATGATAATAACATAATAACAGGGAACATAATTCACAGTTCACTTTTTATATAGAGAATATTTACAAAAATACCTGAAGTTTGATCGGATTACCAGTTAAGTATATACTGAACTTTGTGGGGGTTCTAGTACCCCCAGATTTTTTTTTATATTTTAATTGCATATATCTGCCACTTGACACATTGCATGTTAGTCACGTGCATTGAGCGCATGAACAGTGTTAAAAACCTTATAAAACTCTTTTTTTCTGTCAAACAGACCCTTAATTTTATAATTATTTAAAGTTTTATATTTTTATTTATTTATTCATTCTCTTTCTTCTTTCTTCTTTTTGTTCTTCAACAATGTTTGCTCCATTGTTGAATTGAAATTGAATTTGCTCCATTGTTAAATTGAAATTAAATTCTTGAAGATTCTGTTTCGAACTCGCTAATTGAAACTCAATGGAAGATTCGAAAGATTCAAACTCGGAAACTCGCTAATTGAATCTTCCGAGTTCCATTAATGGAAATCGAATCTTTCGAGTTCCATTAACGGAAGATTGAATAGCTTTATACATGTACAGTCCATATTTTTGTCTTCATACATGAAATTAAATTTTTTGAATCTTCCGAGTTTCATTAATGGAAATTGAATCTTCCATTGAGTTTTCAATTAGCGAGTTCGATTCAATTAGGAAGTTTCATTGAATCTTCCATTAATGAAACTCGCTAATTAAATCTTTCGAGTTTCAATGAAAAATTAATGAAAGATTCCATTCAATAATTTGAAAAACTTTCTTCATAAACTTAATGGAATTCAAAGTTTGAAACTTGAAATTGAATTTGAAAACTTTTGAAGTGATAAGAATGAACTTGAAATTTGAAATTGGCCCAATCAAATCATTTGGAATCTTTAATATGGTTGTAGTGGTGAAAAAATATTGAAAACTGATAAAGCGGAGAAGAAGCAGCGCGTGTACTGCATCTCCTAGCACAAAAACTGGGCATAACGTTTCAGGGGGGGATTAATTCTACTTTAAAAAAGTTCGGAAGAAGGGAGTGAATTAACTCCACTTAAAAAAATATAGGGGGGTTAATAGGACCCAGCAAAGTTCAATATGCTCCACTGAAAATTTGGTTAAAGTTTGAATATTTTTGTGGATATTATCCCTTTTATATATGATAATTATGCATTGCATACATCGTGTGATGTTCATGGTATGATTTTGATGTATTTTGATACACATAAATCAATACTGGTTTACTTAAACTAATAAATTGATGTCCTGTGAATATTTACATTAGTATGTGCATAGAGATGTTTGTGTATCTATAGATCCTCCCATTAGAGTGAAATTGTTAAATATTTTTAGGAAAAAGTCATCAAAATCATTCTAAACTATACTCGAAAAGTCACTTATACACGTAAACTATCATAGTGACCTATTACACACCTAAACTATATAAAAGTGGATTTTTCTACACCCTGTAAAGCATTATACCACTTGCATGTGGTGTAGTATTTTAAACGTGCCTACCACATCAGCATAATACGAAAAAAATAATAAATTTATTAATTTTATAAATTTTTCTTTTTTCTTTTTAAGTTAATTTTTTTATTTTTCTTCAATGTCCAAAACCTCCATTTTATGAGGTTAATGGAAGTGTAGGTATTCTTCAATGTCCAAAACATCTTCTTCAATGTCCAAAATCATCATCTTCTTCTTTTTCTTCAATAAATTTTTCAATGTCCAAAACAATCTTCTTCTTTTTCTTTAATTTTCAAAAAGAAAAAGGAAAATTAACGGATCATATTCTTAACGGGAAGATGCTATAAAATCAATACACCCAAGCAATAAATTCATTCAAATTCAATGTCATCTTCTTCTTCTTTTTCTTCAATTTCTTCAATGTCCAAAACTATCTTCTTCTTTTTCTTCAATTTCCCAATGACCATAATGTCATCTTCTTCTTCCATTGTTGATATAAAATCAATACACCCAAGCTATAACTTCATTCAATTCAATCTTCTTTGTTACACGACACCAAAAATTACAACACTATCACCACCTAATTACACCACCCATCATCAAATTCACTCACAATTACAGTTACCAAAGATCAATATGCCTCACCACTAATTCACCATCCGGCATCAAAATAAATTTTGAGTAATTTTAATATATTATTATTAATTGAGAAAAATTGAAAGAAGAATTTTATAGAGACAAAATAGATCAACAAAAAAAAAAGTGTTTAAAAATAAAATTTTAAGCAAAATTCATAAAATTTTACGGAGAAAGAACAGAAATACGAAAATAAATTAAAAAATTGATGTTCAACGTGAGAACAATAGCATTTGATTAATTTCAAACGTCTCATCGAAATTTTTTTCGATTAGCGATGATTTCATTCTCAATCTTTTCTATTTTTCTCTCTGAAAACTATCATGGAAAAATTATTCTCATCAATCATAGCAAAGGAGGAGTGATTGTGATGAAGAAGAAATGAAGATTGAGAGAAAAAAAAAATTAAAGATCGGTGAGAAGAGAGGGTGTGCGCACGAGCCAATTTTTAAAAGAAAATTAATGTTATTTCCACGTCAAATTTAGGATGAAATTAAATTCACTTTTGAAAAGAATAAATGTTTAATAGGCCGGCACATTAATTTAGGTGTGTAAGTAACTTTTAGTATATAGTCCAGAATAATTTTGATGACTTTTTTCATATTTTTAAGTTAAATTTTTATTAAATATAAGAATGTAACATTTTTTTGTAGGAGTAACTAAAAAGAAAAGTACTATTTCATATATAAAGTGCATATGAGCATCAGTTTTTGTATTTCTCTATTACTCTTTTGGATGGATGCGTGCTAAAGCTTTGCTATTCTTTTTACATCATTATAGGCAAATGCTTGGTCAGCATGCAGCTTTCTTCTCGTGAGATGTTTTACTACATAGAAAAAATATTACTAACAAGATACTCTTAACAGTTCCAAATATTAAGCAATAGTAGTAGCATTTTTATTTTATTTTTTTTATAGCTGTGGCGTTCGACAAATTCATGCGTATAATTTAGATTAGTTCTCCAATATTTTTTGTTATTTATCATCAATACAGATATCGAATAATTATTTTATTTCATTTATTCGACTTCCTTCTTTCGCATTTTCCTCTGTTAATTTCTTTGAAACTTTACCCTCATGATTTTCTTTCTGTAATTAATTTTCGGGTCTATATCTATAATGTTGCACATGGGCTTCATATATAAATCTAGCTATGATGCAACAATAATACTCCATAGAAAATAATAATAATGATTAATAAATAAAGGGCGGGTGATCCTAATTAATGCTCGGCCCTCTTAAAACTGAATATTTTGATGGTCCGCCCATCCCAACTCGTTTAGGACCACAACCCTAGAGGGCTGGAAAAGCCTATTTTGACCACCTTTAGTTTTGTGAATCAAATATTTTACAGCAAATTTTTTTTATTCAACCTCTAAAATTATGTTGAGCAAAATATTTTTCTCTTCTAAATTAAAATCATGTCGTGCAGGATTTTCTTTACCCTAAAATTATGTTGAGCAGAATATGTTTTTCCGTAAAATCAAGCTATGCTAGGCATACTTAAAATATAATAGTAACATAATAATAGGGAACATAATTCAACTTCAGTTCACCTTTTTATATACGACATTGATTCATTGCATACATTGTGTGATATGCATGGTATTATTTTGATGTATTTTGATATACATAAACCAATACGGGTTTACTTGAACAAATAAATTGTTGAGTGTAAGAAAATTATAATGGCCTGCGTATATTTACATTAGTATGTGTATATAGATGTTTGTGTTGCTATAGATCATCTCATTAGGGTGAAATTGTTAAATGTTTTAAAGTTAAATTGTTACTAAATATAGAAATATATAATTTTTTTGAGACTAACTAAAGAGAAAAGTGTTTCATATAAAATGGGAGAGACAAAGTATAGCTAGGTGTATATTTGTTAATTCACAAGATGTATATCTGAAGGTATATTTATTGATTCACAAAAAAAAAAATAAAAAATCAAAATGTATACAGGATAAAACAATCAAAACAAATTGAAATACTGAATTGGATCATGAAAAATGCGAATATGCAGATAAAATGGTTAAAACTTAAGACCCAATTACAATCATAATCGTTGAAGCTCTACTGATCAAACTTCGCACTAACAAACATTGTCTTCTTTTGCTAACCCTGTCACTGTTGATATTGTTGAGAATTGATTCAAAGCCTGTTTTGTTAAGTTACTGCATAGGATACGTTTTACTGTTAATTGAATAAGTCTTTCACTAGAGTTGAAAGAGTCTTTGTTAGGTTGCT
>NW_025864032.1:0-1169 GCF_002878395.1 Capsicum annuum
AGTGAGGTCCGTTCAATTTTTTGTGGCCATTTGGGAGGACAAACGGGCAAAACGGCACGAATGGGGCATTTTTGGGCCAAATCGGTTTGCTATAGCCCACGATTTTGGGTTGGGCCCGGGGTCCATGCGTGCTATGAGCCAAAATCGATTGGGGCATGACAGGGAGGTTGGGGATCATCCCATTGTGGTCCGTTTAATTTCCTATGGCCATTTGGGTGTACAAACAGGCAAAACGGTGCGAATAAGGCATTTTTGGGCTAAATGTCTGTGCTATAGCCCACTATTTTGGGGGTGGGCCCAGGGTTCGGGCGTGCTGTTGGCCGAAAATCAATCGGGGCATGTTAGAGAGGTTGGGGATCATCCCAGTATAGTTCTCTTGATGTTTCATAGCCATTTGGGTGGATAAATGGGTGAAACAGCGCAAACAGGGCATTTTCTGGCTAAATCGGTGAGCTATAGTTTATGGTTTTAGGGGTGGGCTCGGGGTCCGGGTATGATGTCGGCCAAAAATTGATCGGGATGTATCAGGGAGGTTGGGGATCATCCCAGTATGTTCCATTTAATTTTTTGTTGCCATTTGGGTGGAATAACAGGAGAAACAGCTCGAATGGGGCATTATCGAGCCAAATCGGTGTGTTATAACCCACGGTTTCGGGGGTGGACCAATGTTCCGAGCGTGCTGTGGGCTAAAAATCGATCGGGGAATTCCAGGGAGGTTGGGGATCATCCTAGTGTGGTTCATTTTATTCATCGTGGCCATTTGGGCTGACAAACGGGCAAAACGGCGCGAATGTGGCATTTTGGGGCCAAATCAATGTACTATAGCCCATGGTTTTAGGGGTGGGCCTGGGGTCCGGGCGTGATGTATGCTGAAAAGTGCCCAGGGCATTCAAGGGGGGTTGAGGATCGTCCTACTATGGTTCATTTAATTTTTGTGGCCATTTGGACAGACAAACAAGCGAGATGGCACGAATGGGGCATTTTCGGGCTATTATAGCCAACGGTTTTGAGGTTTGGCCCAAGGTCGGGGCATATTGTGTGCCGAAAATAGATCAGGGCTTGAAAGGAAGGTTAGGGATCATCCCAGTATGGTCCATTTAATTTTTCATGGCCATTTAAGCGGACAAACGAGCGAAGCGGCATGAATCGGGCATTTTCAAGCTAAATTG
>NW_025864033.1:0-1164 GCF_002878395.1 Capsicum annuum
ACAACTGCTAAAGGTGGTATCTCTAAGCATATCGGGAAGACAAGTTCTCAGTGCATCACACGCCCTGCAATAAGCCATGCACATCGCCATTAGCTTCACCGAAATGAGAAAGCCCAAAGAGGATTGCAGCATATCACACATAAGCAAAAACTAACCTTGGATTATCTGACAGACGGAGATAGCACCTAATTATGTGTTTCAGCAACCTTGATGAAGGTTGTTCGGCAAGTGCACCGACCATATTACCTAAAACTCGGGCTACTGCAAAAAACCTTTCCGCTGTGGTACAGATGTAATCCAGACCCACATCATCAAGAAGAATTTTTTGATAATTTAGATGCATGAAAATCTAATGAAGTTGAGGGAAGATGTAATTGGAAACTGGCTTCGGGGAAGCACTAACTGTTTTTGATAGTTCACTCCCCATCTCCATCGTGCGCAAGCACAGAGGAATGATCTCTGTCGAAAGAAGAAAAACGATAATTTCAGTGTCGTCAACCTGCGCAAAGATACCCAAAAGAAACAGAGTACCGTAAGCTTTAGAACAACAATTGATTAAGGTAGGTTAAGAATACCAAAAATAGCATTTTTAGCTCATTAAATTATAATAACTAATCATGCTTTCCTTTTCATAGTTGGTCATACACAATAGACATGATAATGAATGAAATCTTTTATACTAACAATGAAAGTGGAAAACGAGATGCAGGAAATACAGTACAACTTATTACCTTCACGAGGGCGCCGATGACACCTAAGCTTGTAAGCCTCAAATATTCCAAAGGTCTTGACTTGTTGTATTAAGAAAAGGGTACAGATACAAAGGAATATGTGCTGCAAAGTAGAAAACAATCAGAAGGATTTATTCAAG
Source organism: Capsicum annuum (assembly GCF_002878395.1). Classification (NCBI taxonomy): domain Eukaryota; kingdom Viridiplantae; phylum Streptophyta; class Magnoliopsida; order Solanales; family Solanaceae; genus Capsicum; species Capsicum annuum. The sequence goes on from NW_025864033.1 coordinate 872, forward strand.
AGAGAAACCAAATATCACAGCTATGATGGATCAAAATTTCAATCATCATCACACAAAAGTCTATCCAGATCTCAAGAACACATTATGATTATGAAGTCCATTTATTTGTTTTCTTTTTTTAACATTTACCTGTAAGCTTTGAAGGTTACAAAACATTATACATGAAAATAATATGGAGCTGGGGTAGGTATCTAAGATTACATGTTTGTGTTGTTGCACCAGTCAGCTCTTCAAAGAACCTTAGGCCACAAACATGTAATCCTCATTTCTTCCTCTTTATGGACATCAGCGAC
>NW_025864034.1:0-16399 GCF_002878395.1 Capsicum annuum
AGAGGTTTATAGTTTATAACTATAAACCTCTGAATAAAGTTTTAAAATGGATTCGATACCCTATACCGAATAAAAGGGACTTACTTTCCAGATTATATGATACTAATATATTTTCTAAATTTGATTTAAAATCTGGATATTGGAAAATTCAAATTGATAAAAATCATACTTATAAAACTGCTTTTAATGTCCCTTTTGGACAGTATGAATGGAATGTCATGCTATTTGGTTTAAAGAATGCTCCTTCCGAATTTCAAAAGATTATGAATGATAATTGTAATCCCTATATGGACTTTATCATTGTCTATATTGATGATATTTTAGTATTTTCAAAAACCCTTGAATCTCATTTTAAACATTTGCATACGTTTAAACAAATAATTATTCAAAATGGCTTAGTCATCTCTAAACCAAAGATAAGTTTATTTCAGACAAATATTAGATTTTTAGGACATAATATTTCTCAAGGTTCTATTGAACCTATACAACGAGTTCTAGAATTTGCTAAAAAATTCCCTGATATTATTACTGATAAAAAACAGCTTTAAAGGTTCCTCAGTAGTCTTAACTATATTTCCCCTTTTTATGAAAATTTGTCTAGAGACTTAGCTCCTTTATATGATAGAATAAAAAAGGATCACAAAACTCCTTGGACTCAAGCACACACTGATTTAGTAAAATTAATTAAAAACAAAGTTCAAACCCTTCCTTGCACTTCTCTTGCAAACCCTAACTGGTTAAAAATCGTTGAAACAGACGCTTCAAATATTGGATATGGCGAAATACTTAAACAAGTTAATCCCTATACAAAGACCGAATATTTGATTTGATTTTATTCTGGTAAATGGATGAAAAGTCAGAAAAAATACGCCACGGTAGCCCATGAAATGTTAACTAGTGTAAAATGCATTTTAAAATTCCAAGATGATTTGTATAACAAAAAATTTATAATTAGAATTGATGCTCAATCCATCAAATTTATGTTTAATAAAGACTTCAAACATGATGCCTCTAAATTAATATTTGCACGGTGGCAAGCTCAATTAGCCCCTTTTGATTATGAAATACAATATAAAAAGGGTAGTGAAAATTCTTTGCTTGATTTTCTATCTCGAGAATATCTAACATGAATTTTTATACATACTTCCTCTCTGAGAAAACTATAATAACTATTATCAAATGCATTCCTCTAAATGAAGATATTCATTTTCTTATCTTAGAAACTCTAATTCGTAGCTTAATAGAAGAAGAAAATTTTGTTAACCACGACGAATTCCTTGAGAAAGAAATTTATTGGTTTGATATTGACTTAAGTGATTAATGTTTACAGATATAATGAAGTTCTTTCTTCACTTCTTCTCTGCAAAGTTCTTAATCACCTTTATAAAAGCAGTTCCTCTAAATATGGATTTACACATGCTCATACTACGGAAAGTCATCGAGGACCTTATCACAAAGGACACACTTTATGAAGATCTCTCTGAATATATGTCATGGTATGCTGATCAAATTCCTGATTATTAATGTAGTATAGATCCTCCTTGGCAACTCGCCAAAAGTAGAGGACGAGGTGGAAGAAATTAAAACTCTTCATATCAAGAAGGACGAACAAACCCTTCATATTTTGATCGAAAAAATTCTGCACATAGCTCTGCAAGTTCTAATTTCCCTATATTGCAGAAAGGAAATAAAACTTTAATTAATTCAAAAATTCCTCGAGATGAATCTTCATCATCCAAAACTCTGAATATTGATTCTTCTGTACATTTAGAAGACATTCCTGAAAATCATCCATTATACAAACAACTGCAATCTTATCTATCAGATCAACAAAAAACTACAGATTATTTTGCGTCCATAGTTCAAGAAAATTCTGAAGATAAGCCTTCATATGAAAAACTAGATGCTAGAGAACTTATATTATATATTAAAAATCAGCATATTCCCGGACAAGAAAATTCTGAAGAAACATGGAGACTACTCAAAAATTACCTTACTGCCAACGTATATTTTATTGGCGAATCATACAAAACTCGGACTTATTATGAACATATATTAGTGTGCAAACCTTCAGTACAACTTTTGATCACAACCCCCTCAGATAAACTACCCCTGGAGTTCATGGATACTCCAAAATGGTAATTAAAATACTTATTCCTATTGAAGAATAGGGAATTTCGTCAATGACTCAGCGATCTATGCCAATGGGACCAATGGGCCAAACACTTGCCAATTTCACTTACTGGGATTATATTAAAGCCTTTTCTCAAGTATTATATTATAATAATTATAAGTACAAACACTCTTGGTTCATAAAAATTTGTGCTAAAGTATTTGAAAAACCTATCCCAAACTGGTTTATTCAATGGTGGTCTCAACATGGACCTACGGTCAAAATATTACCTCCAGAATATTCTTCTTTATATTACTCATGGAAAAAGTCCTCTCCTTTCTTAATTGAATTATATCTTTTAGATCATATTTGTAAAATCGATACTATTGATCAGATGTATTTCTACATAGAATTCTCTATCCCTTGGATCCATCGTTGGTCCATAGAAATAGGCTATGACACTCAACAAATTTCTACCTCATACCAAACATTTTATTGTAATTTCTGGGACAAATTGCTTCGGAAAGATCCAGAGACTAAACTCACCTATGGTCATGACCAAGGGGAGGAAATAGTCAAGAAAATTGCTGAATATGAAAAAACTCCCAAAAAATCAATTATGGTGGAAGAAAATAGTCTTAACTATGGTTCCCGAAGAATATCTGCACATGGCGGCAATAAAATGCAAATGATAGAAGAATATTTATCAGAGGCCAGAGATAAATTACTTCAAACTGTTGAGCAAAATTCAGACATCTCAATGAATAGTACCAAAACAAATACTGAAGATATTACTGATTCACAACCTCTGGAAATTCTGATAGAAGAAGAAGAAATTGAAAAAGCTGAAGCATTCATCAAGAAATGAAAAGGAAAAGACAATACATGACTGATGGATAAGATATAACTGTAATAATTTCCTCTTTGTAATAGTAAAATCACTGTGCACAGGGACCCATCTATTACTGTGCAAGATTCTCTTTTTTTATTATTTATAGGCGCCTCATTCTTGAGAAGAGGCAGGAGTTTAGAAATTCTCTCCTTTTATTTTTCAAAAAACTCTCTCTCTCCCTCTCTCTCTTTGTAATATAGTTAAGAATTAAATAAAGAAGAAGCTACTTGTTTACTACTATTTAAGTTTGGTTCCCGGCTAGTCAGGTACATATCTCTTTACTACTTATATTCATTTACTTAAATTCTACCATAGTCCAGCCGTGACTATGTCCGACTAAAAAATTTTCTTATATCTATATTGAAGATCTAACTTCGATGGCATGTTAACTATGAAAGCTCCAGACTCTATCAAAATATAAAAGAATCTTTTTAATTTCTTGACTTGGTTCCAAAATGGAGGTACAGTCGAGTTCAATAATACACTTATGTTAACCTTGTCTCTGTGACGCCGTCTAGTAAGTTGTGCTTCTCTAGCCCGTATTGTTGAGAAAAGGGCGAATTTCCGCACAATTAGAACTTCTAGACACACAGGTTTAACATAAGGTTATTAAATCTCTGACAGACCCCATGTTTGGGTAAAAGAGTCCATACAATCATAAAACTACTTAAGATTCTTTTCTATTTCGGTTGGTGCTTTGGTATAATAATAATAATAATAATAATAATAATAATAATAATAATAATAATAATCTGTGAGCGACAATAATATAAAGTTTTGATAAGAATGCATAGCTATCATTCCTCTAATTAAGGTCCAACTGTTCAAGTTTTGTTTTCTATTTTTTTTTAGGAATTTTCATAAATAGCTATTATCATTTGGTTCATAATTATTATGATTAATATCTATAGTTTGCCTAATTACGACTCATAGCAGCGAATTAAGGGAGAAGTGAGGTGGTTGCGACAGAGAAAGAGGAGGGAGGCAAGTGAGAATTTTGAGAGGAGAGAGAGGGAGAGAAGAGATGCTAGATACATGTTGTATTCGATGGACGCAGTCTAGATCAATGAATATAGTGTGATATGTATAGGATGATGGATGGTGTTTGTTAATAAAGTCTATTAGAGGGAGCAGAGGCTAGCGAGATGTAATAGCTTAATTTTTGATGATTTGTGTGAATTATTCATTTCCGCGTGATTTGATCATTTTACCCCTCCCCATGGTTGTTTTATGGTATTTCTGGGTGTGGAGATGATTGACACAATTTTCAATGCATTTCTATGTGATTTGTGTGGGTTTGTGGTTTTTGGTGGTTAAAAGGCTTTAAAGTTGACTTCAATCAACATTTGTTATTCTGTGGGACTGATGGCAAATGGACTGCGCTAGCACATCAAGGTTAATTTTAGTTTGGAAGCACAATTGGTGTGGGTTTACGACTTTTGTATCCCATTTCGATCTTTGATTAAAAAAATTATGAAATGGGATTTCGAGGTTCAATTTTGTGAAAATGATGTTTTTTTTGATAATCTAATATCGCAGTGAGTCCGGAGCGTCAAATTTGATAGGGTAGCATAATTCATTTGCGTTCTAAAAATTTTGGATGAATTTCAAGGAATCCACTCCAAGTCTCCAGCTGATGCACTACTCAGCTGGTGCATCTGCTTAAGTGACACTTGGGTCGCTTAAGCTAGCCGGTTTCTTAAGCAACCTGGCTTAACTAACGAGTGTCGCTTAAGCGACACTTGGTCTGCTTAAGCAACGTGTGTAGCCTTGGCGGGTGTCGCTTAAGCAAAACTTATCCGCTTAAGCAAAAGACGCTTAAGCGGTTCAGTGTCTGCTTAACCGATGCCTGGGTGGTTTAAATACCCCATTTTCTCAAATTTTTACTAGTTTTGACACTTGGAGCTTCAGATTTTAGAGTTTTTGGGCAATTTTTTTCATTTTCAAGTTTGGGTAAGCTCTAAATTCAATTATTTTTCATTAATTCTTGTCATTTGAAGCTTGTTAAAACTCGATTTCAAAAGTGAAATTTGAGAATTTGGTATGGAAGGCCTAAATTAGTAATTCTTCGATCTAAACCCCAATTTCAGTTAACCCATTTTGATAACGGAACGACCAAGAAACACATGAACTAACCAAAAATAATATGAAAACAACCAATAAACATAAGAACAACAAGAGAAACTGAGAGCAAGAAGAACAACAACACACGACAGCAACACAAACACCACAAGCCGAGACCACAAAGACAAGAAATAAAACACAAGTGCAATAAAAATAAAAGGACATGCAAGATAACATAAGAACTTACGAAGAATAATAACCAAAATGTATTTTAAGCATTAAGACCCTTAAACCCGCAAGTACAAACACCAATCTTCTTATAGTGACCGCTAATGGAATCAACTCCACATTACAACCACCATTTTTAAGAAATTTGCAATATTGGCTTTTCCAAGCCCTACACTAATCTTAGCTTTTCCAAGACCTACACTACATAGAACACCCCTATATCCCAACAAAACTCATATCGACCCCTTGAACTACAGATTCGTGATCAACATGCATATTACAATTTGGTAGAAGAAGAACTACATGGGAGCCATGTTTCTATGACATCAATGAATATATTCAGGTTGGAAAATATCCAATATATGCTGATAGTAACCAAAAGAGATCCCTTCAATGATTGGCTCATGGGTTTTTATTGAGTGGGGGAATCTTATATAAGAGGACTCCAGATTTGGAACTTTTGAGGTGTGTAGATGCTAAGGAAGCTTCAAAAATCATGATTGAATTACATTTTGGGATCTGGATACCGCATATGAACGGGTGTGTTTTTGTAAAGTAAATACTTTGTGCAGGTTACTATTGGTTCACCATGGAGTGAGACTCTATCCGTTTTGTTCGTAAATGTCATGAATACCATGTACATAAGGACTTGATATAATATCCTCGATCTGAGTTACATACAATGACTGCTCCATGGCCTTTTGTGGCTTGGAGAATAGAAATAATTGGACCAATTGAACCAAAGGCCTCGAATGGACATAGTTTCATCTTGGTAGCCATTGATTATTTCACGAAGTAGGTGGAAGCAGTGACTTTCAAGTCAGTGACCAAAAAGTGGTGGTTGATTTTATTCACTCAATATCATTTGTCGGTTTGACATTCCAAAGATAATTGTAACGGATAATGCTACAAATCTCAACAGTCATATGATGCAAGAAGTGTACCAACAATTTAAGATTATGCATTGAAATTCAACTCCTTATCGTCCAAAGGCAAACAGGGCTGTATGATACGGGCATGACCGTGAAGATGAGCGTATGTAAGTGTGCATTAAATCAAGACAAGAAAGTGTACAAGTTGAAGTTTGAATAGGGCTTTGGAACACACCAAATCCGCCGCTACATACACTCCATAAACGCCTTTTGTCTTTCCTTCATTAAGGGATTTTGGGATATTTCACTTATGTTTGTAAGAAGTCTATAAATAGACTAGTATTAGGTTATTTTAGTTTATTTGTTGAATGATATTGTTAGACACACTTGAAACACCTTTCTTATCTTTATGGAGAGTGTAACACCTTTAGTTTAGGGCTTGGTAAAGCCACCAAAACCGAAATAAGGGTGATTCTAGTGTAGAATCACTGGTATTTTAAAACTTGATTAGAAATCTTGGTGCTTGAGTGGTTAACGCCCTCTTGTATCATTGTAAGAGTGTTGGTGTTTCTTTTACATATATTAAGGGTCTTAGTGTTTGACATACACTTAGGTTCTTAGTTCTTATAAGATTTGATGTCTCACTATCTATCCTTTTCATTCTTGTAATCGTTTGTAGTGTTTGTTATTGTTATAAGTAAAACCATGGGTTGTGGATTTCTTGTTGTTGTCATTCTTGTCATATTGTTGTCCATCTTGTGTTGTATTTACTATTTTGGTAGTGAAACACCACGTTACTTGTGTATCTTGTATTGGTCTTATTTGGCCGAGAATCGTTCCTACTTTGGTTCTTAGTTTCTATTGTGTTTTATGTCTTGTTTCCTCTTTGTAGGTTGATTTCATTATCATTTGGTATCAGAGATTATGGTTGATCTTGTTCCAACAAGATCAATCTTGGGCTAGCTCACTTAAAAAAATAAAAAAAAAGAGTGTTGAAACCGAAAATCCATAAAAAAAGAATTCTCCCAGTTTTGTGTTTGGCTGAGTAGAAGTTGTTCTTTTTAAAGTCTCGTCTGAAACTTGGATTCTAGATCTAGGAGTATTTTGTGTGTCTTGAGCTTTTTTAGTGTTTGTTTCTTATTCCCTAACCCTAGTAGAATCAAGATCCAAGTTTGGCTCTTTTTTGTGTTGTGTTGTGCGGATTCAAAGGGTGGGACGACGTGTGGATGTTGTTGTTGTTGTGGGTTCAAATTTGGTCATTTTTTGGTGTGTTGTGGTTGTGAAAATCCGAAGTTTAAAGATGTGTTGTTGGTATTGTTGTTGTGGATTTGTATTTAAAAGAGGTGTTGTTGTTGTTGGGAGGTTCAACTTGAACCTTGGTTTTCAAATCTTATTGAAGGTTCTTGGTGTTCTTCGCCAATCTTCATGTCTTGTGACAAGAAGAACCTTCAATAAGTAGTGTTGATCTTAAGACCAAGTGGAAGAGTGTATTCTTATTTTTTGTCTTGAAACAAGTTCCAAGACTATACCAAAGTAGTAAGGGACAAAAAGGCTTTCAAAAAGACTAGTTACCAAAAGGGAGTAAGGGGACATTTCAAGACTAACCAAAAGAGGAAAGAGCCAACCACCCTTCAAAAAGGTGTTTTGTCCAAAAGGTGAAAATAAATTCAACCTATTTCGAATGTGGAAAAGGCTCAAAAACTTGTGTCTTTTCCCTCCAAAACCGAATTCACTCTACCACAAGTTGGAAAAACACTAAAATTTTCAAATTCCACAACCAATCAAAGGCTGCCACATCACCCCTTTGTACAACTAACTTGTTTGTGTTTTGTAGGTAACTTCTTGGCTACGATGGAAAACAATGCCACTAATGTTATATTGGATTTTCTTGAAGCCATGTTCCATGATGCTAGAGTGAATACAGGCATTGAAAATTTAAACTCGGACATGGCATCGATGAAGGGTGAGATGTCGACTATGGGTGAGAGATTGGATCGTATGGAGAGTTGAAGGAAATCTCGTGCTTCTACTCTTACAACTTTACATCCAATGATTAATCGTCCAAGACTACCACAAAATTCCATAAGCCAAGCTCCCAATTACCCTCAAAACTGAAACCTAAGTAGGCCACCTCCCAGCTAATTGATCAAGTCTAACAAGAAGGACTTGGAAGCCAAATGGTTCAACTAAAACCAAACTCTCCCTTCCAAGCACCAAAATTGAAATTTCCCATCCAAGCTCCACAACCAAAGATCCACTTCACCAAATCAATTCTCTCAATCGTAGCTCCACTTCACTTAAACTGGCACATCCATATAGAGGAATATGGTAGAGAGGGACATAAAAGACATGGGGTCAACGATGATGCTTAAATGAGGGAAGAAGAGTTGAGAGAAAGATATAAGGATCAACATGGAACCTGCCACCAAGAGAAGAGGTAGGAATTAAGATGGATGGATTGAAGGTAAATATCAAGATGGAGAGAAAGTCAAGGGTCAAAATAAAGATGTTTGTCGCATGATGATGCATGTGAAGTTCCCAATTGAATGGTATGAAGTCATGAATTTGAGGTCAAATTCCTCTCAAGATGGAGAGGATCATACGAGAATGATCTTGAAGATGAGCATATGTGAGTATGCATTAAATTAATCCAAGGGAGTGTACAAGCTGAAGTGTGAACAGGGCTTTGGAACACACCCAATCCGCCCCTACATATACTCCATAGGCGCCTTTTGTCTTTCCTTCATTAAGGGCTTTTTGGATATTTCACTTATGTTTGTAAGAAGTTTATAAATAGACTAGTATTCGGTCATTTTAGTTTAGTTGTTGAATAATATTATAATACACACTTAAAACACCTTTCTTCTATAGAGAGTGTAACACCTTTAATTTAGGTCTTGGAAAATCCACTAAAACCGAAATATGGGTAATGCTAGTGCGGAATCACTAGTATTGCAAAACTTGGTTAGAAACCTTGGTGCTTGAGGGGTTAACACCTTCTTGTGTCATTGTAAGAGCGTTGGTGTTTATTTTACATCTATTAAGGGTCTTAGTGTTTGACATACACTTAGGTTCTTAGTTCTTGTAAGAGTTGATGTCTCACTATCTATCTTTTTCATTCTTGTAATCGTTTGTAGTGTTTGTTGTTGTTATTAGTGAAATCATGGGTTGTGGACTTATTGTTGTTGTCATTCTTGTAATATTGTTGTCCATATTGTGTTGTAGTTTTCGTTTTTGTGGTGAAACACCACGTTACTTGTCCATCTTGTGTTGTTCTTGTTTGGCTGACAATATAATAAAAGGATAGATAGATAGACAAATGATGGTATAAATCTTAAGAACCCCAATATATATCAAATCAAAGGACACTTAACACCTACAAACGTCAATCAACTAACTCCTACAAAGACACAAGAGGGACGTTACCTCCTCTAGTACCAACTTCTCAAGCCAAAACGCAACGCAAGTGATTCCACACTTGGAAGCCCTAATTATGATGGGATGTGGATTTTCCAAGCCCTACTTTAAGGTGATACACTCTCAAGAGAGAGACTTTCAATGTTTTCAAATATTCATCATCAATAATTTAAGTGAAAATAACCCTAACATGTTCTATTTATTCTATTACAAGATAAAACAAAATGACAACAATGCCCTTAATGAGGAGGGGCAGCCATAAAATGCATTTGGACAAAGTGAAGTGACCAAAATACCATTAATAAAGGTATCCAAAGCCGTGAGCCATTAAGTGTTGTCCAAGCCATGAGTCCTCAAGTCTTCAATGCTCCAAGCAATCTTCCACACTCGGCAGTGCTCCATCAAGTGCCCAAAATGGCCTGTACATGTATGCTCTTATGTCCTCGAGGCAACCATAACTTGAGTCTTTATGTATTGGCTTCCAAGGACATCATCAAAAGCTATGAGGGCCGTTTGAATCATATCATCATCCCCTTATTGAAAAGGATTTGACCTCGAATCCAAACCTTGAAAGAACAAAGAGAATACAAAAAAACACCACATCCTCATGACATGAGGGTTAGAGTTAGCCAAATACATAACATCAATATGCCAAGGCAGTTCATACTTGACATATAACCAAGAGTCATTCTAGTAAGCCATTGACAAATGCACCAAGGACTGTTATTATAAATATGTATAAAAATGCACCTAGGCCAAAGGTAATTCCTTCCCACCCTAAGATGGCACTGGGATAAAGTAAGAAGAGTGACCATAGACACCGGTCTAGAAAACACTTCCCTTTCCTGTAGTCTTCTCCCAAACTACACGTCATACTCTCTATAATGGCATACATCTCATCATATGCAAGGAGAGAGTAAAGATAGGTTGAACTCAAGTCTACTTCTACTATGGTGCCCTCGTATGTGTACTCACTACTAGTTTTCCAACCATCACCATGAGTACTCTCAACAATAAAGCCACACAAAGTAGAAGAAGAAGTCATTTCTGAGACTCACATTCCTTGCCCATATGACTACTCTCATCTTCCAAGAAGAGATTTCCATGTTTAGGAGGAATGTTTTCACACCATAGTGGATTAGAATATAGGCTATAGCCTCCGAGGAAAGCTATACTGTCAACATCACTTGCACCACTGGTTCATTATGAGAGATTAAACTATCTTTAAACAAGGCATTGTACCTAAAGAGAAAAGGCACTATCCCGTGGGCAGATTTGGGACAAGAGAGCTCACTCTCTATACGTTCACTATCAAGTTTCAAAGATGTTTCAATCTATTATCTAAGAGAAAAAGCCGCAACTACACTCTTTTGGCTATTACTAGCCACATCGTGATATTTTAAGTTCATAGAAGTGTAGGGGATAGCATTTTTACCTTGTATCTCACATGAGCTACGAACTTAATTGTTGATGAATATATCCAGCCAGCCCATGTGCTCCCTTTGATCTACCATACGATCCAACCTTTTATTTACCATAGCCAAGTACCGGGGAATAGTGTCAAGGTTGGCCAAAATGGCACTGGTAACATCATTGCCCAAGGTTGGAGAGGTTGAAGCCATGGGTCCCATTTCAATTGTAACTAAAAACAAAAAAAACTCATGAAATAAAAAAAACAATTAGTTCACAAACTCTTTACCATACTCTCTCTCACGCCTTGATCATCTCAAACTTGGATTCACAAGTATTGAAGGTCGACTTGTACTTCGTGATGAGTTGAGGACTGAGTACATTCCTTGGTCGGAATGGATTCTTTGCTTGGAGACTCAATAAAGTAATGTTCAAACTTGAACCAAGAAATACTACAATTCAAAAACAATAAAAGCACAAAAATAACACTAACACGAAGAAATGTATTCAAAAACTAATTTGCAACTTAGTAGGTAGTTACTAGTTTCCAATTAGTATAAGAATGAACAAAAAGAAACTAAGAATAAACAACAAGAAACTAAGAATACAATATTTTGATCCCTACGTTTTGGAATTGTACGAAAATTGGTGATGTGGCAGTCTAGGATTGGTTGCGGTTTTTGAAAGGTTCTTATTTTTTCAACTTTGAAATTTTGTTTCAATTTTCAATTCTTGAATAAGTGTATTTCGTCCTTGGGGAAGAAATCATCAAGATTGGATCCCTTTTTCACATTAAAAAAAGTTTAATTTGTCTTACACCTTTTGGGCAAGACACCTTTTTGAAGGGTTGGTGGCCCTTTCCTCTTTTGGACACCTAGAAAAGTGTTCTTTTCCTCTTTTGGTACCAAGTCTTTTGCATATCTTCCCCCCCTTCCCTTATGGTAGGTCTTTGGGATTTGTTTTCAATAATAATAAAGGCTTCACTTCTTTCTACTTGGCATTTGGATCAAACAATACTATTGAAGATCCTTTTTGCAACTAGACATGAAGATGGTCTAGAACAACAAGAATTTTCAATAGAAGTTTGAAAACCTAGCCTCACGTTGAATCTCCAACAATCAACAACACATTTTTCAAGCTTAAAAACTCTCAAAAAAATACCAAAAACACGAGTTCAAACCATACCTTCAAGTTTCAGTCCACACAACAACACCACCAATGTTCAAGTTCTCGAACCCGCCAATAACAATACCACACAAACATTCAAGCTCACTTGGATCTAGACTTAAGGTGTTAGAGAAGAAGAAAACTAACACAAGAAATAATCAAAACAATATAAATACACCTAGATCTTGACACACAACATTCGGCCAAGAAAACACAACAATAAGGACTCACTTCTCAGCCAAAAACACCAACATGTAGGACACTTTTTTTGAATTTTCTATCAAACGAGCCCAAGATTAGTCTTGTGGAAACAAAACCAGCCTAATATTTGATACCAAATGATACAAAATCAACCAAAAATTGAACAAAACAGCCCACAATACATCACAAAACAGTCCACAACATGGGAAGAACAAGCAACACAAACGGATACAAAATGACAACACAAGAACAAACGGTTTTAAAATATAATAAAAGGATAGATAGATAGATAAATGATGGTATAAATCTTAAGAACCCCAAGATATATCAAATAAAAGGACCCTTAACACCTACGCACATCTATCACCTAACTCCTACGAAGACACAATAGGGACGTTACCTCCTCTAGTACCAACGTCTCAATCCAAAATGTAACATAAGTGATTCCACACTTGGAAGCCCTAATTACGGTGGGATGTGGCTTTTCCAAGCCCAAATCTAAGGTGATACACTCTCAAGAGAGAGACTTTCAATGTTTTCAAATATTCATCATCAATAATCTAAGTGAAAATAACCCTAACATGTTCTATTTATTCTCTTAAAAGACAAGACAAAATAACAACAATACCCTTAATGAGGAGGGGAGTCCATGGAGTGCATTTGGACAAAGTGAAGTGACCAAAGTGCCCTTAATAAAGGTGTCCAAAGCTGTGAGCCATTAAGTGTTGTCCAAGGCCATGAGTCCTCAAGTCTTCAATGCTCCAAGAAATCTTCCACACTCGACATTTCTCCATCAAGTGCCCAAAATGATCTCTACATGTATGATTTTGTGTCATTGAGGCGACCATAGCTTGAGTCTTTATGTGTTGGCCTCCAAGGACGTCATCAAAAGCTATGAGGGCCATTTGACTCGTATCACTGTAGAAGCTGCCAACAAAAACTTAAAGAAAATACTCTACAAGATGGTGCAGGGTTCTCGGCATGAAAAGTTACCTTTTGCTCTGTTGGTTTATCATACTATAGTTTGGACTTCAATTGGTACAACTCCTTACTCGTTGATGTATGGAACTGAAGTAGTTATACCTGCAGAAATTGAGATTCTATCTCTTCGAGTAGTTGTGGAAGTTAAAATTGATGATTATCAATGGATTAAGACCTAATTAGAGCAATTAAGCTTGATTGATGGAAAAAGATTGACGTTAGTATGTAATGGACAACTATACCAGTAGAGAATGGCACAGACATATAAAAAAGTGCGTCACAAACATTTTGAAGCTGGTCAGTTAATACTAAGACACATCCTCCTCCATTAAGTTGAAGCCAAAGGTAAGTTTTCTCCTAATTGGTAAGGACCGTTCATGGTGAAGAAAGTGTTACCAAATGGTGCATTATATCTGACTAATATAGAAGGAAAAATAAAAGGAATGGCGGTCAATGCTGATGCAGTTAAGAGATATTATGTATGATATTCATGTACAATTATGTAATGAATGTTTTGTACTTGAATTTTTAGAAGATTAAAATGATGAAAGAATTTTGTTCTGCAATTTGAATAATATATCAACCTTTGCTTACCCTTTTTGAGCTTTGATTCGATTTTTTTTTTGATAACCCTCTTTTGGAATCAATTAAAGTCAAAAGTTTTAAAAAAAAATCAAAAATCAAATCAATCAAAATCAAGCAAAAGAATGACTTTCCTGAACTACGTTTGACCTGATCTTGCTATGACAATATACGTAGGCAGCCCTACTCTGGGATTCGTTCCAACCAAAAGAAAATTCAAGTTACCCAGAATGAAATAAAACTAGGGCGAAATTCCTTAAAGAGTTGATTCCAAAAGATGTATGCTTCACCCAATGTTATTTAAATTTTTGAGCCTCATGCCGCCCTTTCTTTCTAAACCTTTCCAAAAGCCAAGTTACAACTAAAGAAAGACCTTCAGATCAATCTTTGGGAATGTCAAGGCTTAACATTTTATGGGTGCATGATATTTCATATTTGGGTGTTATTTTTGTTTTAAAAAAATGAAATGAAAATAAAAATGAGAGAGTCTTATAGGTGAAAACCCTCTTGGGCACCATAAGGCAATAGTGAGTTATGAGAATAATGAAATGAGAGTCTTATTGCTGAAAACCCCTTTGGGCACCATAAAGCGGTTGTGAGTTGAGAAAAAAATGAAAATGAGATAGGCTTGTTGGCAAAAATCCATTGAGGTGTCACTAGGTGAAGGATATAAAACAGAAGGAATAAGTTCAAGATTGACTCAATTTCAAGTTCAATAAATGGGAAAAAGTTAATAATGATTGGTGATTAGATCTGGTTGTGTAATTCAAAATACATGTCATAATCATTGGAGTCATCTTCTATACCCAGATAAGTTTTCCTTTTTGTTTTGAAAAAGAGATGACTATTGTCTTTTTTTTTTTATTTTGATTTTTGATTTTTTTTGTGTCCTTGTTATCAAATGAAAAATTATTGTCATCTTTTGTGTATTTTTGAGTCAAATTCACGTTAAGTCAAGTAAAAAAGGACTCCAAACTTGGTACCAACTCCTTTGATGGTATAAAGCAACACAAAGGATCGATGCACAAAGACAACGTTTCAAAGTAAAGTAAGGTATTCAAAATGATTGTGATTTGGTCATTTCGGACTCGTGAAATGATAAAAGATGTATTGAAAGATAAATCCAGAGGCATCATACAAGAGAAATATGTTTTGAGTTGAGAGTCTCAGTAGTCAGAATTTTAGGTCAAAAATCTGACAAGTCAACAAATATTTATCAAGGATTGAAAAAAGAGTTGAGCATGGCAAATGCAAGAGCAATAACTTCAAACACCAAATGCCACAAACGAACCACCACATTTTAAAACTCATAATTTTTCTTTGTTTGAAACAGAGATGTGATGTTCTTTTTCACATTAAGGTTTTCAAATAAATGATGCAATTTCACACTTCTGTCAACGCAAGTAACATGGTTACAACACACAATGCTAAATCTCAGTTATGGTAAATTTTTATTTTGAGAGATGTACTTACAAAAGCTATTCCAGGCTTCGATTTATCCTTTCACTATATTTTTCAAAACATTAAGATTTGGTGATACGCACAAATTTTTTCTGCACAAACTGGGGAAAAAATTTTCGTATGTAAAGAATGAGAATTTATTATTTATGCTCAGGACCCTCCTGAAGAATGGGATAGGACTCTCCTGAAGAATGGGACAAGACTCTCCTGAAGAATGGGAGTTTATTTTATGCTCAGGGCCCTCCTGAAGAATGGGACAGGACTCTCTTACAGGACTCTCTTGAAGAATGGGACAGGACCCTCCTAAAGAATGAGAATTTGATTTTATGCTCAGGATCCTCCTAAAGAATAGGACCGAACCCTTATGAAAAATGGGAATTTTTTTTATGCTTAGGACCCTTCTGAAGAATGGAAATTTATTTTATGCTCAGGACTGGGATAGGACCTTCCTGAAGAATGGGAATTTATTTTCTTACTCAGGACCCTCCTGAAGAATGGGAATTTGTTTTTTTGCTCAGGACCCTTCTGAAGAATGGGAATTTACTTTTGCTCAGGACACTCCTGAAGAATGGGATGTTATTTTTCTATTTCATTATTTAATTTGAGTTTAGGAGCCCGCTTGAAGAACAGGGTGAAGAAAAAGTAAGTTCAGGAGCCCGCCTGAAGAACAGGGTGAAGAAAAAACAAGTCTAAGAGCCTGTCTGAAGAATAGGGTGAAGAAAAAGCAAGTCCAGTAGCCCGACTGAAGAACAGGGTGAAGAAAATTAAGTCCAAGAGCCCAGAGGGTGAAGTAAAAGTAAGTCCAGGAGCCCGCCTGAAGAACAGGGTGAAGAAAAGGCAAGTCCAGGAGCCTACCTGAAGAACATGGTGAAGAAAAGGCAAGTACAGGAGCCCACCTGAAGAACAGGGTGAAGAAAGGAAAGTCTAGGAGCCCGCCTTAAGAACAGGGTAAAGAAAAAAAGAGTAGAGTGAATTTTCAAGTTCAAGTCATGAAGATTCGAATCAAGATTC
>NW_025864035.1:0-1034 GCF_002878395.1 Capsicum annuum
TAATGTTAAAGAACAAAAGAAATTCTTTCATCTCATGCTAAATTTGGAATGTAGTGAAAAAAAAAAAAGTTTAGAACTTTGTTTCACTATATTAGTCAAAAAAAAAAAAAAAAATCTTCTGAATTCATCCAACTCTCTTGTTGAAAGTTGTTAGAAATGTGTGGATATCTAATTTAAAAAGTTTAAATAATCATAGAGAATAGATGTTTATTTACGTAATTGTATTTAATTTCTTAACACGTCTCTTCACTTGTCAGTTTGATACTTTTTGCCTTTTGTTATGAGCCAAGCAAGTAATTGCATGGATGACGGTCAGAATTGAATATATATATATATATATATATATAATATTAAAAGTCCAAAGATCCTTAAAAAAGTGATTTGAATTTTTGTTCTTCATTAAAAACTCTCCTTTAGACAAAATTATCTTTTCATTATTTTTTTTTCAATTTATTATTTAATTATTTTTATTATATTAACTAGACTTTCTAAAACATATGAGAATCCTAAAATATATGGTAGAAAAATTAATTAATATTTTTCACTTCCTAAATTATATGAGACTCCTAAAATTAGGATAAACCCAGATACAGAGCTTAGGGGAGATCATATAAAACCAACAAGTAAAAGAATGCCAATAGAAGAACCAATTAAACTACAAGAAGGAGGAAGTAAAGGTAAAATTCTAAATATAGTAGCACATGATCCCCAAATGTGGGATATAGTAATAGACTTATGGAAGGGAATAGTAGCTGCAGATTACTTAAGACATTATACGGAAACAGATACAGAAACAATGTATAAATATTTAGAAACTTTTTTAGGAGAATCTGCAAAAGCTACATGGGAAAGTTTTAAGACAAACTGCCCATATGATTTCCAGGTTCTATTAAGTATGGGACCAAATCCCTATAATTTCACAAACAAAATGTATATGTTATTAACTGGGAAAGATCCAAATAGTGGATTATTAGCACTACAAAAGGAAGCATTAATCAAACTAGAACAATTAAGTATTTCGCATTGGGTATATA
>NW_025864036.1:0-2129 GCF_002878395.1 Capsicum annuum
CTTCCATAAATCATGACAGATCAGTACAGGCCTTACTCGAAAGGTCATTTAATGTCTGGTCAACAAACTAATTTAGTGTGAACACTATACATAGAATTTTGGACAGTAATTTACAGTGAGATTTAACACAATTAATATTTTACTGATTTAAGAGAAATAAATTAGCTATAAATGTAGAAAGAGAAAGCACCATCTCCGCGTACTCAGAAAAAATTCTTCTTTCTTTATTTCTTTCTTTCTTTGTTTCATTCTTTTTTCTTTCTTTATCAGCTCCAACATTTTCACAAAGAATCACCATGCCTAAAATGCTAACTCAACTTGCAAAAGTAACAGGAAAAAGAAAGCTCCCAGCATATGAAGTGTATCAATCGAAGCGTGTGTTTGCGAAAATTGAAGAAAAAGGAAAGCATCTGATGTATGAATCGTATGAATTGAAGCCAATTAATGTGCCTACGTTTTCCAATCTTGAAAGAGGAGGAACATCTGAAAGTAAACTGGAAAAAGAGGACGATTATGATTATGATCATGACTTATCAATCTTGAAGGCTATATATCACTACTATTTCAATCGTTGGGTAATTCCACATCCTCCTTATTCAAAGAACTTCATCGACTACATCGAGGCTTCAGTTCCTAACGTGAAATTTTGTGGTCAGGCATTGGCGAAAACGACTGTTATGTTAGAGCACCATTTCTTAAAGGTTATGAAAATGGCTGCACAAGTAGGATATTACCCCAAAATAATCCACCCTATTTTCCACAAAATTTTCAACTTGTCCATGGGTTTATGGGGATAATTTCGGAGACTATTATCCAGTTGGCGAAGATCAAGATGAAACTGGAGTTGTTGATGCATTCATGATTTACAAGGTCGATGTCTTCATAGTGGCATTTTAAATTATTTCTTGGAGCATTAATTTAAAGTTCTAAATTTAATTTCACTAAACTGAATCTAGCTGTTGTGTGAATTATTAATTTGGATATTGGTTTGCTCGAAATTTTCAGTTCCGCTCAAAGTTTGATTTGATATAAAATGTTTCCTTTTTCCAAGTTTGATATCTTGTCTTCAACTTATAGAATCATATATGTTAATTGTTCCTCTCTTCTTTCGAGGAAGGAAAAGAATAATGATGAAATGACATAATTTAACATAGAAAGTTAGCAAAGTCAAGAGAACATCATCATTTGTCCAAATGGGGGAATCAGTAGCTACGGTCAACTTGATCATATCGCTAGATTAAGTGAAGTGTTATACTAAATCTCTCATCTTACTTATTTATGCAAATTTATTATTAGATTATGGTGAATTAATTAAGGATGGAATCAAATTAAAAGAACAATTATGATTAGATTATGGTGAATTAATTAAGGATGGAATCAAGTTGAATGAGCAATTACATAGGTTATAAATGCTAAGCGGTTCTTTTTGTTGTTTCGGGTACACAATCTGTATGTTACCTCGCATAAACTTCAACGAAGTTCAAGAACAAAATAATTTCCAAACTAATAATCCATGTAAGTGTAGCACCTAGGTTCAGCTTAGTGAAATAATCTTGAGAAATTTAAACTATTGCTCCAAGAAATTATTTAAAACTCTGCAATGAAGATTTCAACCTTGAAATCAAAGAATGGATCAACAACACCAATTTCCAATTTCATCTTCTTGTTCATCAACTAAGAATAATCTCCGAAATTAATTCCATAAAGCCATACACAAGAAGAAGATCTGCTGAGAAACAGGGTAGATTATCTCTGGGTAATATCCTGTACGTGCTTCCATATTCATAACAGTTAAGAAATGTTGCTCTAATGTAATCATCTTAGTTGCTAATGCTTGGCCACCACATTTCAAGTTGGGAACTGAAGTTTCGATGTAATCAATAAATTTCTCTGAATAAGGAGGATATGGAACTACCCCATGATTAGAGTGTTAATGATAGATAGACTTCAGGATTGCTAATTCTTGATTATAGTCATAGTCATCTTATTTTTCAATTCGTTTTCTGATGTTCCTCCTGGTTCAATATGTAAGCAGGACTTTTAACTTGATATCAAATTATAACTGACCTTTGTTAATCAATCCAAGAGGAATCGATTTACCAGTCCATACAAAATCTGAACAAAAAAAA
>NW_025864037.1:0-1646 GCF_002878395.1 Capsicum annuum
TTTTATCCTCGAGATTTATCAATAAATCCAATGCTTTGTAGCCACATCGAGCAATATCAAACAACCCATCTATTTTTCCCTTGCATTTTCTTGCCTTGGATATTTTGCGGGGTGGTGGTCCTTGTGGACGATGGCATCTCAAGCCCGTCACTATGGAAAACTCTTGCAAGCCAAAACAAATAGGCATGCCACAGTAGTTGATCCAGATTTCATCCATCTTCTTTTTGCTCCCCTCCTCCTGATCTTTATCATCCCCGCGTACTTAATCCTGTGCTTGAGAAGACCATATACCATCATCATAGGGAAACAGATATGGGCAGAGGGGTCCTCAGGCAGCTCAAGAAAGCACCCAAAGAAGCTCTTCTTAAAAGGTCCTCTTATGTTTTCGTTCTTCATAATTTTCATAAAATGTTCAAAATATTTACCCATCTGACATTTAAGTACAATTTGACCATTTAGTTGTTTTCCGTCTATGTCATTTATTGGCATCGTAACTTAAAACCTGTCAATACTAAAATTTTTGACAGGATTATGCTAGGATGTCGATATTAATTCATGCCCCGTCGGTGGTCCATTATCAACATGTTGATGATCATCCTCTTTCTCTTTCTGACTCTCCAATTCCTCCTCTTTCTCACTTTCATTTTCTTTATCACCATCTATGGACCCTTGTCCACCTCCTTTAACGTTGTTTTCACATCTCTCCTCAGCTTCAGTTTTTCGACTGAGATTTTTTAGGAAGATTCTCCGAATCCCTCTGTACTGTAGCCTTTTTTTTTGAGTGGTCAGACGTTGATCCACTTTCACTTTCTTTTCTTTTGGGAGACATGTTTTACCTACAGACAAAGAAAAATAAAAATTATATTACAGTTGATGTATGCATAGATTTTAAAAAATACATTACAAATACCATGAATATCGACACACCAACAACCACCACAACAAATACCACCAACCATTGCCAACAAAGAAACAAACACCACGAATACCAACATCACCATAAACACCACCAACTAAGGCCACCATCGGTGCCAACATGACGACCACAAACACCACCACCACCACTACCACCACCAATACCACAAATACCATCCAACTATACCACAACAGTCAATGGAACACTGCGATAGAAACTAGGGATTTCTCGAGTTCGTCCTACAATTTTACCATCAAAACTCAAAATTGTAAACCCATTCTCGAAGATAATACAACTAAAAGTTTTATTTTTCATCATTAACTTAAAATCCCTTATTTTTTTAGAAAAAACAAACAAATATAGAGATCTTCTCGAACATTGTTGCCTAAGAAGACAAAGAAAATGACTGATACAAGCAGGAATGAAGTCAAAAATAACACCTATATGGTTGGAAATGAGAAGAAAAACGATCTGTTGTGGAAGGTTGAGCAAATTTGTTGAGTAGTTGTTGTCTGTACTGTATTGTTGAGTGAGAATGAGAGAGAAAAAGCCAGACCTCGAGCTTTGAAATGATGAAACATTTTGTATGGGTTGATTTGTATTTTAGAAAAGAATGACAAGTAGTTTTAAAAATGTTAATTTGGTTCGAAATGATCTTAATTATTTTTAAAATCATAAAATATATGCGTAATTTTTAACCCTCTCATCATGTAATTGCCAAAAGGGTAAT
>NW_025864038.1:0-1679 GCF_002878395.1 Capsicum annuum
AAAAGGTATTTCTACACTATGTTAATACATTTTGCATTCTTGAATTATGTCAAATTTTTCTTTCATAAAGGTTTCTTTTATTTGTGATCTTTCCACTTCTTTTGGTACATGGTATTGTTATAAAGGAAAGTAATGTATCACCATTCTTCTCCATCATTCATTATGATATTGAAAATGAAAACTAAAAAGTTGCAATTAAGGAAGAAAGGACGAGGAGGATGAAAGCTGAAAGTTTATGTCACAAAGTCAATGGCACATAATTTTGGAAGGAATTTGTTTTTCTTTCTCAAAAAAATTTCTTCTGAAAATCTATAGTAATAAGTTGGTACAAGATTAGCGAAGTAGAATCTCTCTTAGTCCAATAATGGTGTTTCTCTTTTGATCAATTTTTTTGGATTTTTAACATAGTTTCAAGCCAACATTGAATAGTCATAAGGTGACAAATTTAATATAAAAAATTTCATGAATTTATAATGATTATCCCTTATCATACAGTCCATTATGATTACGGCCTTTCATATTCTTTAGAAAGAAGAATAACCCACAAAAGTCTCCAATAATCACCAGATATATATAGCAACGAATAAAATAAGCACCAAGGCATTGACGTAATTAAGTCAAATCTATATATAGTGTGAGATAAAGATGCTTTTTAATTTTTGTGAAAATAAAAAAAAATTGATGTCTTTTAAGTTTAACCATTTTCTTTCCGGTATGAAGTAAAGTACTTCATTTGTTTTCAACGGCTAATATCGATCAACATCTTTGATACTTTACCGATACATTTGTGATTATGCTAACTTCAAATTGATTACCATTGCATCCGATGTGCTAATTAAGATTATATATGGTATTTAATTTCTAAATGCTGGAAAAGTTTTAAGAATAGAATCTCATTAATTTTTTTCGCATAACCTATATCTTTCAGGTAATTACTTAGTTGATTTGACTTTTCTTACAAAATTTGTTTATAATAATGATTAATTAGTCATATTTGATTTTTTTCAGCCGTGCGAAGCACAGAGAAATTACCTAGTTAAATAATAAGACAATATACAATCTTTAGTAATCAAAAGACTATAGAAAGTACATAAAATGATAAAGGCCTTCTACCATTTTGATGCCATTAATTGTTCACCAACACTCAACATCACCAATTTTCTAAACAGGTGACATCATCACCATTATTTGCTATAGCAAGGCTTTGTTGGATCGCGGTCCATGTTTAAGGCTCATGACCTAATCCTATTCTCTTTTAATTTTCAATTCTATTTGAAAAAGGATTTGGATTTCTATTCCTATTTGGAGTTGGTTTGGCTTTAGGAGAAGCATCACCCATTATCTATAAGTAGAATTATTTGAGAAAGAACTATTTATGCTCATTGGTATTTGTCTTTGAGAGACATTAGCACATAAGAGAGGTTTTTGAGAGAGCTTTCACCAAAGGGAGGAGAGAAAAAGAGTTTAGTTGCTGCAGTTTTTCTTTTTGACCAGCCAACTTCAGATCGCGTTTTCCATCTTGTGCATTGTTGGATAGGGATGAATTTTGACTGAGTGTTCCTAATATCTTGGTGTTTGATTTGAACGGTGAAGATCAGATTTGGAGGTTCATAGCATCTAGTTTTGAGTCCTAAACAGTAGTTTTATTTTGGGTGGTTTCTTTTGATTTACTTTTGTTG
>NW_025864039.1:0-2862 GCF_002878395.1 Capsicum annuum
CTTTATTATAATATTTTTTAGTTGTTTGTTTTAATCTCATTAATTCTTCTATATTTTCACTAAGAAATTGTATACACTTTATATCTATTTTCCAAAATTCTAAATATACATAATTTATCATAGTTAGTGTGTGGGTTTGGTATGTAAGTATTTATAAGAGTAGTTCGGTAGGTGTGGTATATAATTAATACTAGTCATAAAATATTTATCAAATATTTTTTCAATATAATTTTTCTTATATCTACTATTTCTATATCTTTAACTACATATAAAATGAGTAGTTTAAATTTATCTACCATTTCGTCAGATAAATAATTATCTATTTTTCATAAAATTGCTATTTTCAAATTATTCCCTTCAATCCTGCACATAACAAAATATGATCACTTTAGATTGCTATATACTAGATTATTCTTAAATAACATATTCTTCGTCACTATTAGCATGGTAATCTGGATACTTTTCCCTTAAATAGTGCTTGTACTCTGGTTACTCCCCTATCACGGCTTTCTTACCTCACTGGTTTCACCTTTAGGATGACATAGTTCTTAGGGATTTTTCTCCTTTTCCACTTTGCTAATAAACTTCTTAACATGCTATTTTTCGAATAATTCTACTATAAAGCAACTAACATGAACTTATTTTATAATATCATGATTGTTAGGAATTTATAAATTTAGTTATTTATAATAGTAAATGAATATACCTGTTCTGGTAGGTTTGGTAATTCTAAGCTTTGTTCCTCCATAGATGTTTCTATTAAAATATACTTGTTTTTTAATAAATAAGCAAAATATTTGTTGTGGACAAGAGAGATTTTGTGCTTCAATGCATGAAGGCTTCACTTCATCTGAGCAAGTGCTCGTTTATTTATATTCTTAGAAATGAAAATGCGTACACTGTTTTTCTTTACATCTGTCAGCTACTTTACAAAAGTAAAAAAAATGTTTCTGCAAAGTCCTAAAGCTAATGTCTAATCTAATAATGGTACTACTTTCCAAAAAAAAACTAAGAAAAGTCAAAAATCCTAAGGCTACTTACATGATAATTTACGTAAAGCTACCTAGCTATTTTAAAATTTTCCATATGTCTTCTTCTCCTTTAATAACTTGAATTACTTTCTTTGTCTTCTTTCTTTATCCGTAGTTATCTTTGTTTTATTGCTCTGTATCTCCATTATTCCTTCATATCTTGCATCTTCCAGCTGTCGCTTTTATCTTCTTCTATTCCAGTTGAACTTCTGGGACAATATTATCTTCTCCATTACATTTTAAACATTAATGGTCTGGATATTTATGTCCAATTAACTTGCAATAACTGTTAATAATTCTTTCGAAATAAATTTTTCTCTAATGGCTCTAGCGATAGGTTTTTTCTCTGGATTGAGTAACGTCAAGATCCATTGCCTAATGTCTTCCATATTTATTTCTCGTAGTTCCTTTGAATTTGAGTATACTATTACATTACCTCTTGTATAATAACTCCATATGGGATTTCTGTTGCGATAAGTGTTTGCTAACTCTTGAAGAATCGTGGATAGTCCAATAATTCTCTTATTTGCATAAAAATTTGGTATCTCAATTCTAGGTATTTCTGGTTGTTGAGTAATATCTTCTGGTATAATTATATCTCGGGTCATTCCTATTTTTACAACTTGTATAGGTGATTTAACTTCATTATACAGTATCTCTGCTGGTGCTGTGTAAAATTTTATAAAAAATAGGTTACCTTTGGTTATTCATTTAAAAATATTAAATGACTCATATATTTCTGGTATAGTGGATATTTCATTTCCTTCTTGGGTATATATGGTACTAAGTAGTCCATATTCGTAATAGGTTTTAACTAGACTTGGTTTGGTTTTGGGTAATGCAATTAGCTTATTGTATCCGGTTAGCTTCTGGGTTATGTAATTCGTATTTAGTTCTTGGATGTTTATAGCTCTGGGGTTGGTATTTAAGAAGGTTTGTATTTTGTAAATATTTTCTATGTATGTTTGGGCTGTATAGTTATAGGTCTTTTTGTCTTGGTTTAAACTATCTCGGTATGTGGTAATTTGTGGGGGTATGAACATGGGATCTTTCGGTGTATTTGGAATAAATGGTTTATCAAATAGCCTGTTTAGGTTCATATTTGTATTTTTCCTAACTCCTTTGCTTGTACCTACCGAAGTAGATTGATAAACGTTATAGGTATTATGGAGTATCCCAACATCTCCTTCTAGCTCTGGAATTTTAATGTCTTCCGATCGACATAGCTCAGCATACTGCTGAGTTAGCTGATTTGTAGCTTCAGACTTCAGTTTTACATCATTAGTCTTTAGCTTTTCTATTTCATTACTCATACTGTCTACTTTCATTGAAAACGTAGTTAGGGTGTTGAATATCTTTTCTAGAGTATCTTCTTCTATTATATCAGTCTGTGTAGCTTTGTCTTGATATGTAATCTGCAATAATATTTTTGTTAGTACTAATTACTTCAATTGTAAATGTGAAATTTAATATATTCAAGACTAGTCTCCGAATCTCTTTTGCTGTAACTGAATTTTGTATTTTCTTTGTTAGCCACCAACGTACCTGTGTATTATCTGTTCGTACAATAAACTTGTTATATAAGATATATGGCTCAAATGCTAATAAACATTTATATAATGAACATAATTCTTTTCTATTTATTTTTCATTTTATTTCTATTTCATTAAACGTACCTGAGTAGTATCTACAATGGTGTTCTAACTTTTCTTCTTCAAATCTATATTTAAGTACTCCTCCATAACTACATTCACTAGCATCTGCTTCTACTATATATATAAATTTTCTATTTTCAGACGAAAATAGAAAATTTATATATATAGTAGAAGCA
>NW_025864040.1:0-1518 GCF_002878395.1 Capsicum annuum
TAGAGGATATGTTGAGAGCTTGTGCACTTGACTTTAAGGGAAGTTGGGATGATCACTTACCGTTGATAGAGTTTTCTTACAATAACAGTTTCCACTCTAGTATTGGCATGGCTCCGTTTAAAGCCTTATATGGGAGGAAGTGTAGATCACCTATAGGTTGGTTCGAGGTGGGTGAAACGGTTGAGAGTGGTGCTGATTCGGTATTTGAGGCAATGGAAAAAGTTAAGTTGATTAGGGAAAGGTTGAAAAATGCACAGATTCGTCAGAAGTCATATGCGGATGTTAGAAGGAGAGACCTTAAGTTTGAAGTTTGTCCCCTAGTGTATCTGAAAATTTCACCCACGAGGGGGGTGACGAGATTCAGAAAGAAGGGGAAGCTTAGTCCCCATTATGTTGGTCCTTACAAAATTCTTAGCCATGTTGGTAAGGTAGCTTATGAAGTCAAGTTTCCTTCCGAGTTGTCCTCTGTTCATCCAATAGTCCATGTCTCCATGCTTAGAAAGCATATTAGCGATGTTGTGGTAGTGGATTCCTCTGTGAGTGCTGACATTCAAGAAAATCTTTCTTGTGATGAGATTCCTATTAATATTCTTGATTTCAGTGTCCGAAGACTAAGGAACAAAGAAGTTCCCTTGGTCAAGGTGTTGTGGCGAAACCAATCTGTTAAAAGGGAAGCTGAGGCAGATATGCGATCCAAGTACCCGCACCTATTTTTTGCGAACTCCGATCAAGCCAAAGGTACCGTTCTTTTCTATATCATGCACTTTTGATAAAATTTACAGCAGTTCAGCTGTCATTTATTATGTGTTCAGCTGTAGTTTCTTGAATTTATGCATACTATGTTACATGCGGAGTGAGAAACGATGTGGTGATGAGTCTAACAAATGGTTTCAGCTATATGCTCTATTCCCTATCTAATCTTGGCATGTCTAGCGTCATTCGAGGAAGAATGTTTCCAAGGGGGGATGATGTAATACCCCGGGAAATTTTTCATTGAAATTTTGTGCGCAAACGTGTTGGGTTCTATCTTCTAGAATGAATTCTAAATTTTCCCTGCATAATGTCTTAGATTATGACCCACCATTGCATAGAGTATCGAATAAGCTTTCCAACGACATGTGGATCATCCAAAACGGACACCCGAGCGATGAGTTATGAACATTTCGATCGAACTGTGAATAGTAATGAACAGTAAAACATGCAGGAAAAAGTACTGAGGCCTAAAGTATTTTTACTCCAACTTTAAACAATCATAACTCCTTGTACATAATGATCTGAGTGATCTACTATATATCAACGGAAAGATCTGCGAGTCCTCTTTCTAATGAAATTGGTTTCATCCAATTTAAATATCAAAGTAAAATGTTACGGTTGATCTACCTCAGACTATCAAAATAGTCCACCAAAGGACAGATTCAAGAATTTTTTTGATTTTTAGGGGCGTTTTGGTCATTCCCCCTCACCCAAAATTCGTCCAAACCCTATATTAAAGCCTTTTAGAAGCATTATATGTTATAT
>NW_025864041.1:0-1241 GCF_002878395.1 Capsicum annuum
GTTTACATTGAAACATTTTTATTTTTAATAATAATAAGGACATAAACGGTAGTTCATAATAATTGAATATGAATCATTATTTATTCATAATTCATTCTGAATTCCGAATCACTGGAAATAATGTAATTCGTATATGCATGATAGTATTATTTCGATTATGAATGAGGTTCGCTAATCACCAAAGTGGTCGAATCTTTATGAGATTAATTCCCAAATAAAGATTAAGTTTTAATTAATTACCCATTAATTTTGATCCTTATAAATGATGTAACAATTATGGGTAAATTAAAATTTTAGTTATAAGACATTTGTGGACCACACAAAGGTTGATTGTTTGTTCGTATGACCAATAAACATTAAAGAGATAATTTTGGTGTATCGTTAATTTTATTTATTTATCCAAAGATAATAAATATTATTAATTGATGTATTAAATATTATCGATTTATGTTAAATATACTTTTAAGCATCATTATGTTTTAAGTTGTATGTTGATGTTTCTCCCAAAGGAGAACGTCAATATACATTTAAGAAAAGACATTATTTCTAAATTTGATAATGTGTTTAAACTCGTAACTCAAAGTATTAATAAATGAGCATGTTTTACTTGCATCACTTTCCCTTCATTCGCACTCTGCCTCTGTTACAACTTTTAATGGACTTAACTTTTCAGATTGGTGCGAACAGATCAAATTTCATCTTGGTATTTTAGATCTTGATGTTGCACTTTACTCTGAAAAGCCAACTGCTATTACTGAAGCTAGCAGTGATGAAGAAAAGTCCTATTATAAGCACTGGGATCAGTCTAACAGATTAGGCCTAATGTTCATGCGAATGAATATTACGGGCAACATTAAGACTACTCTTCCCAAAACTGAAAGTGCAAAAGAACTTCTGAAACTTGTGGAAGAGTCTTCCCAAACTGCTGATAAGTCTCTTGCTGGGAAACTAATGGGTACTTTGACCATCATGAAGTTTGATGGTTCACGTACTATGCATGAGCATGTCATTGAAATGACAAACATAGCATCAAGACTTAAGTCATTGGGAATGAAAGTGGAACAAAATTTCCTTGTGCAATTCATCATCAACTCATTACCGTCTGAGTATGGTCCTTTCCAAATGAAATACAATACCATGAAAGATAAATAAAACGTGCATGAATTGCATGGTATGTTGGTTCAAGAGGAAACGAGGATAAAGAATCAAGGAACCCACTCCATTAATTATGTAAATCATCA
>NW_025864042.1:0-1951 GCF_002878395.1 Capsicum annuum
CTAGTAGTGCAATTCAAACAACATTACTCTATACAACATAGTTTTCACTCCCCTTTAATTGGAAAGACACAAGAGGAGTACCTGATACATCTGCCCCAGATAAGAACAGATGATGATTATAATCTAATGGAGGCTGCAGTGGCCGTGGGATTGATCCACTATTGTTGGAAATTGATCCAATTCTTTGCGCATCAAAAGTCATCTTCAATAGAGTAGAGTTCCTTTCAGAGCAACTCACTTAGTCAAGCAGTTACTTTTAGAGTAACCAAGAAATTACCAGAATTCAGAAATTCTTGAATGTGTAGATGGACACCAAAAATTCAAAACAAAAATTGTTGGATCGACAAGAGCACTGATTCAATTTAGTAAGCTCTAATACCATGATGAATAATGCAGTAACTCACACTAAGAGTAAATCACTCTACCAGAGAAATAGAGGAAGAGATTGGAGAAGATCAACCATCTTAGAATCAGAGAAGAAAAGAGAAGAAAGAAGAGTAAATCATTATGTTGTATTGATGTATTTAGAATTTTGTTCTTGTTAGTAGTACATAGTCGACTATAAATAGAGAGATGTTAGAGTTGTGACACCATCGGGTCTCTTATGTATACGATGGTGTGTTTTTGACTAGATTTATCTTATGCCGTCAGTGCAGCTAGCAGATACATGGCAAATCCTGGCAGAGAACATTGGAAAATAGTTCAATGAAGTTTTAGATACTTGCATGGATCTGCTGATATTTGTTTGTAGTATAGGAAAAATAGAGATAGAGTGATTCTGATTTTGCAGGAGACCATGATAAAAGGAGATCCCTTACAGGCTATGTTTTCACCATTGGTGGTTGTGCTATAGTTGAAAAGCTACCTTACAGACTACGGTTTCTTTGTCAACTACTGAGGCAGAGTACATAACTATTACAGAGGCTTTCAAGGAAGCTATTTGGTTGAAGGGTCTGTTTGGTGAACTTAGAAAAGACTTACAGATTACTACGGTCTTTTGTGACAGTCAGAGTGCTATCTTCCTTACGAAAGATTAGATGTTTCACGAGAGGACAAAGCACATCGATATTCGGTATCATTTTGTGCGTGAAATTATTGGTCGTGGTGAGCAAGATTAGAACCCATGATAACCCTACTGATATGATGACCAAGACACTACCAAGTGCCAAGTTTGAGCATTGCTTGGACTTGGTTGGTGTTAGCTGTTAAGATGTGCCCTTAGGGGCTTTTACGGATGAGGTAGAGAGTTTGTCTTGAAATAGATTTGAGCTGTGAATTAGAATTCGTGTCAAGGTGGAGATTATTAGAGCTGTAACCAGAATTTTATTGATTCGGCCCTGAAAGTTTCGCGGTGTGACTCATGTTTATGATTTTTAATGGGGTTTGTGGTGGTAGTGTAGGATATGCCTGATCCCGGAGCCAGTATGCACCTTTCTGTTTTTGGGCCTAGGACTTATCTGTATGCACGTATTATATAAGTGCATTTAGAAGGTTGCTTTGAGTATTCAGAAAATACGCACATTCTCCACATTGTACTCCTCTCCTTTCATAGTGAAATTTCTCTACCTCTGCCCATTGTTTCTCCCGCAAATGTTTCCACGTAAATTTTTTATGTTGTTCTTGTTTTTATTTTACTTGTGGTTTGCTTTATTCTGTCCGAATCTAACAAGAGTAGATGATAGCTTAACAATGTAGTGTCAACTAACTAACTGGCTTCAACAATGTAACTAACTTCTTGACACTTTTACTAACTTTCCCTCTTTTTCTTTCTCTACTCTCATTTCTCAACAGTTATATAGCTATCTCATATTGTATGTAGCTTTGTGTTTTAAATAAACCTTGGTTTGGTGAAGATGTCTGTATCTGTGAATTTGCAGTGAGAACACAAAACATGCACTGATTGCCACTTCATATTTACACCTAAAGCACAACGAGCAAGTTAAATATATCA
>NW_025864043.1:0-2222 GCF_002878395.1 Capsicum annuum
ACATGGAGTAATTTCATTCAAACTAATCATTTTTCTGTGGATGCAGGTTCAATATACAAAATGAGGGTCTCTTTCAAAAATCCCTGAGCAAAATAGGAGCCATAACAGAGCATTAATACCCAAGAACGGTATTTTAGGGTAGCCCTAAAAATAGGTTTAACGCCCATTTATTGAGGACCTTTTGATTTGTCCATCTCATTTCTTGAGATCGTAGGTGACAAACAAAAGCTATTTGTCTTCTTTACACATATCGTATTTAGAAGTTTTCTAAAAGTAGTCTCTAGTAAAAGTGACTTTGTGTCTACTAATCATCTACCTTGAGTACAGGTACATGTAGAAAGCAGGACGCTAACAAATGAAATCAGGTAAAATTACACATCATAACCGCAAGGCATTGCCTCAAGGGCTATTGCATATCAACTCCACAATGGCTATTGCATATCATCGCCACAATGGCTATTGCATATCATCGCTGTAATGGCTATCGCATATCATCGCCGTAATGGCTATCGCATATCATCGCCGCAATGGCTATCGCATATCATCGCCGCAAGGGCTATTGCATATCATTGCCACAAGGGCTATTGCATATCATCGCCACAAGGGCTATTGCATATCATCGCCTCAATGGCTATTGCATATTATCGCCGCAATAGCTATTGCATATCATCGCCGCAATGGCTATTGCATATCATCGCCGCAATGGCTATTGCATATCATCGCCGCAATGGCTATTGCATATCATCGGTACAATGGCTATTGAATATCATAGCCACAAGGGCTATTGCATATCATCACCACAATGGCTATTGCATAGCATCTCCACAATGGCTATTGCATATCATCGCCACAATGGCTATTGTATATCATCGCCATAAGGGCCATTACATATCATTTCCACAAAGGCTAGCTCATATCATCGCCCTAGAAGGAATTCAATATCTGTTGACACGCTAGACAAAAATGCTAGCATCGAGGATATCTCATTATTTCATGAATCAGCATATGAATGCATCGAGGGTACACGATTTGAAGGAACGCCTTTAAGTCGTTGTCTAAAGATGAATGATATATAAGGTTTCCTAGAAATTGACAATTTAAGGGATTATCTATAATTCATATTATTTGAAATAGGATAATGTGAAAGATCACCTATGAGTTGATAGCCTATAGGTTATCCGTAAGCCACAACAATATCCTAATCGGATAGTGTGCAAGATCGCCTAAAAATCGATGGTTCAAAGGTTATCCATAAGTCGCAACTAAATCCTTACCGAAGAATATGCAAGATTATCAAATTGATACGTCCAAGGGTTCTCTATAAGCCGCGTCATATCCAAGATCGATTATGTGCAGGATTACCCAAAGACTAACAATTTGAGAGATTATCTATAAGTCCTATTGTATCCAAGGTCGGATGATGTGCAGAACACCTGAAAGCTAGTGATTGGAGGGATATCTGTAAGCCATCTCTTATCCAAAGTCAGATAATGTGCAGGATTACCTAAAAGCTAGAAATTCAAAAGATATCTGTAAGTCGCCTCGCATCCAATGTCAAATAATATGCAAGATTATCCGAAGATTGATAATTTAAGGATAATTTATAAATCGATCATCGGCTATAACCAGAGAGGTTATCATTCCACATACAAAAAATGATATAGGTAACCAAAAGGGTTGCCACTCCAGCAAAAGATTACACGGTTGTAGAGACTGTTCTGCATAAAGTATCGACGGTGTCCAAAAAGGCCACCCCACTTTGAAGACAAATTCAACCGATAAATATCATAATTATACAACAACCAAGAGGGTTGTTGTGTTTGTTGTTTCCAGCTATTTCATTCCAAATAGGTACCATGAAGAGATGACTCCACTTTTCAGGACACAACTCACACGGAGATATGGTAAAAGACTACCTACATCTTTTGTGAATTATGTTAGTACTAACACTTTTTGCTTGAGAAATTGTCGAGAGCATCCGAAAGGATGAAAATCTCAAATCAGAACCACAGGTGCGGACGACTTCAAAAAGGACGCAACACGACGTGGAACTCTTTCTCAGCAGCAAAACGCGACATAGTCTGGAGAAAGATGTCAAACTATATAGACGCGAGCTAAATGATGATCACCACCACCATCTAACCGTGCCTATATTAGAAGGAATGTGGGTATTTATGGATATTCTGGTCTCACCTTTACCTCTGGGATGTTTGTTAAGTCAT
>NW_025864044.1:0-3601 GCF_002878395.1 Capsicum annuum
ACTTCTATTTAGTAAATTATTTATGTTGATTCCTTTTTTATTGGTCCACATATATGATAAGAATGACAAGTGAAATGGAAAGATGTTATGAAACAAATTCAAGAACTATGCATTACTTATTTTGTATTTTGATTTATTACCATTGCAAAAGTTTGAATAATAAATGACTATCAAAATTCAATATATCTAAAGGCAAGATAAAAGATAAGAGATATTGCTTTTTGTGAAAAATATAAAAAGTGAATTTCTTGAAAATATAAATATCATAGACACTTAGAAGAATCAAGAAGGTTATAGTGTGGTATCATTGATATTTGTGGTTTGAAGAAGTCTACATATTCTAGTGTATTAGTGTAACGCCCGGGATATCTAAACTACGATTCAAACAATTTTTAAAATGTGTATAGATCAAAACCCGATGATTTTAAAAGATAAATAAGTTATAAAACCAATTCCTTAGCATGAAAAGAGTTTTCGATATCAATTAAAGTCGTAAGGAACTTCTAGATTAAAATTAAATTGCAAGCTTCTTTACGGACTGAGTTTTCATATAAAAATTTTATCAAGGCCAGCTATGAGCATAAATCTTTGAATATTAAGAGTTTTTCATATCATGACCCGCCAAATTAAAGTCCATTGAATCTTATTTCAAATGTTTTTAACCTTTTGTCAATCCAATATCATGGTATAATGCTATGATCATTTTATAGGAGGGTGTCTATCTACAACGATCGATGGATGAAGTTGACGACATAGTTGATGACTTGTCAGCTTGATAGAAGTTAGTGAAGTTTGACTTCAAGACTAACTAGTAAGATCAAAATTTGGCCATAATTTGACGATTTGGTTGACGGCCCATCAAGGGTTTGACAGTCCATTACTTCAACCGTGAGACGAGATTTTTTTGCAGTTTTAAAGAGTTTTTTCTAGGATAGTTTGGTCTTTTATTTACCCCAGAACCTCTTCCTATGATTAAAATCATCAAATATGGGTTCGCTATTAGAAAAACATCAACAATTTAGACCAAATACTTTTCCTTCTCTAAAATTCCAACTCTTAATTTCAAGTAAGTATCAAGCTCAGGGTCTTTAAATTCAAAGATTCTCCTCAATTCTTTTCACATGATATATTGGATAAACCCCTTTCAAACAAAGTTATACCTAAATAGTTTTCTTATTATGTATGTGTTTATACATAAGAATTGGGAATTAATGTTGACAATGATTCCACGAACGATGATACAATTTAAACTTTGTGAGCCCTTCTCTATGATATTTTCTCGAATCTTTATTTGAACTTGGGAATTGAGATTGTTACTTACATTGTAAAATATTCATATATCAACTTTTAAGTTAGAATATGTTCGGTTTCAAGAAATCATGCTTTTGAAAAATCACTTTGGGAGATTCTAAACCTTATGGTGATAAAATTAGATTTACCCCCATTGCCCATATTTTTGCAAAAACAATGAACGTATAGTGACTCTAAAAAACCTTAATGGATTTTTCAAATGTACTTATTATAAGCCATCAAAATGGTTTGGCTAATGAGTTAACGAGTTTATAAAATTTTATGGAATGATATGTATGACTTGCAAGTCTTGACATGATGATACCAACTAAATGATTGCACCTACGAAAGGTTTATATTTTATCAAATGATTAATGTTCATGAAAATATTATAAATGGGCGTAAAGAGAATTATGTAGTTTAGCGATAAGGTTTATGTCCTCGGGACCCAACGGTTGAAACCTATGCTTAGATGACATAGGGATGGTTCACTTCTTAACAAGATGACATTTTGATTTTTGTCTAAGAGGATGGATGATGGCCGTGGTGATGTATATCTCAGTCCAAGTAGAAAATATGGTTTGAGGGGGGACAAATCAAACTCATATAGCTCATGAGTTACTTAATATTGGTGATACTTCCTAGTACAGAACTAAAAATAACAAAGGTTATGTCTTATACATTAAGTTACTTTCCATATTTTGTTCTCACGACTTATGTTCAGTTATATGAATTTATTTATGAAATATTTTGTACCATCCCCTGGGTTGCATACCAGTATTCGTCGTACTAGCAGTTTTTAGACACTACAATATTTCATGATTTAGATTCAATAGTATTTTCTCATAGTACTGTGCTGCAATAGTATTCTTCAGGACAACTTAAGAAAGAGGTAATCCCTCCATATTCTGGAAGTTATATGATTTTCCTTAAATTAGACTTTGATTATCTATTTTATAATATTATCGGGGCTATGTCTCAACTTAGATTTTTCAGTACCAAGTTTGAGGCTTCATACACGTATACAGTTGATGTCATAACATTTTATTTCAGGTTTGGATAAATTACGTTTACAGTTAAGTTGGATTTCTCCTTATTGGGTCTTTTCTGCAAATTTTAATATACTGTTCATGATGATATACTAAAAAAAACATGACAGTTAAGTACTTTCAACAAATTGGTTTCACAATGCATGCTCTTAGAACAATTTCCAAAAGTCACTACATATACATACTTATATAACTTTAAATATGGTTAAAATCGTAAAACCTATGCCCATGAGATTAAGGATAGCCCCACGTACCTTATGCTTCTTGAATTGGGAAAGAAACACTATTCTTGAAGGTTCTTGAACTTGGGAAACTTGGATTCTTCATTCCTTGTGGGGGAAAAGGAATTGACTTTGTTTTTGGGAAAAGGGGAGGGGTTTTTCTTGAGAGGGATTTGGAGAAGAATTGCAAATGACGACCTAAAAGATGACCCAAGTCATGTTATGGATGATTTGGTTGAGGAAAAGGCCCAATTGCTCCTAAATTATTTAAATCAAAAAAATTGGATGTAACTGCATCTTATCGGGGTAGCTTACGAGTTCTTATGAAAATGATCATAACTTTTCGCTTGGGTATTAGATTAAGGTGAAATTGGTATTATTGGAAAGATAACTCAATTATATACAATTTGGTGGGGCATGAGATGAAAAATTCCATATATATCAAAATATATACACGTTCAAAGTTGACCCTTGTAGAATCAAATACATAAATTTGGCTGAATCAAAGGCTCTTAAATCATCTTTCTTCTAAGTGATTCCTATGAGATTTTTCACCTCATAATAAGTTCAAACACTATGATAAGGATTATGACACATGAATTTAAATATAAATTATGGGATTAGATTTTACATACGTAGGAACGACGGTTCGATTCTAGCTCGAAAATGAGGGGTGATACATTATCTCTCCCTTGTGATCATTCATCCCCGAATTACGGGTAATAACTTATTGAAGCTCTAATAGTATTCAATAAGGAACGTAACCTCACATTGAACATTTTTCCTCAAATAGTATTCTAAGGAATCAAACGAGCATCATGATAAACCCTAGTAATACGTGTAAGCACGAAGAGCGAGATAATAATTATTGACATAGAGATGACACTGCACATGAGTTCCAGGGATCATAGCCATCACAACATAAGGAATTAGATTATTTGGTAATAATAGGCCTGATTTACATCGGTACAATCATGAAATAAGATTTCGCGGGAAATAAAAATAGAAGCATTCTCTACCTTACAAGATAATGAGATGTCA
>NW_025864045.1:0-1497 GCF_002878395.1 Capsicum annuum
CTTTCAATGTTGCAAAACTCACAATGCGACCAGTCTTAATTCCCTCTTCTATCATCTCCCCCATTTTAAGGACCTCAATGAACGACTTGCCTAATGCAGGTAACAAGTGTTGATAATATGTTTCGTCCTGTGCTTGAATAAACACCTCTACTATTTTGCTTTCTTTCATTGGCAGTTTTACTCTAGCAGCTTATTTGCGCCATCTGATCGCATACTCCCTGAAACTCTCAGTATTCTTCTTTGTTATACTAGTTAGGGATTTTTTGTCAAGGATCAACTCCACATTGTATTGAAATTGTTGCACAAATTCGTTAGCTAGGTCATCCCAACTAATCCATTTGTCAATGTCTTGGTCAACAAACCATTCTGAAGCTAGACCTGAAAGACTTTCACCAAAATATGCCATTAGTAATTCTTCCTTCCCCCCAACGCCCCTTAGCTGGTTGCAATAGCATCTCAAATGTGCTACAGGATCGCCATGTCCATCATACTTCTCAAACTTTGGCATTTTAAAACCAAGAGGAAGATGTACATCAAGAAACATGCACAGATCTTTATATGAGACACTTTTGTACCCCCAAGTCCTTGTAAGTTTTTCATAGTCAGTTCCAAACTTCTCAATTTTTTGGCTATTTCCTCTTGTTCTTCTGTCATAACAGTCTTCTCAGTGTTAGGATTAAATTCAGGCGGTTGAGGGCAATCGTAAGGACCAGTTGACTTAAATGTAGGCTCGAGAGCATACTGCTGATCACTAAAAATATTCAATGCAAGCTCTCTTGTAGAGTAGGGGGCACAACTTGTGGATGAACATCAAAAGTAGAAGGTGGGGGTGGCGCCGCAAAAGCATAAACAACAGCTGGAGCCGAGTATGTGGTAGTCTTGGATTGGGGAGTGAGGAAATGAACATTGGAAGTGGTTGGATATTGTTGCCCCGGAGTCGATCCTGATGCATATTGTGGCATATCAACAAAAATGGGAAATTGTGCATATGACATGGGAGGCAAGCTAGAAAGATATTCCAAATTATCAGTGGGAACTGGAGGAGGCGGCAACCCATTAGCCCAAGCTTGATGCATTTCTATTATTTTTCGCCTTAATTTTTGAATCTCTTCATTATCTCCTACATTCTCATTCCCCGAACTCCCTATCAGATTAGTGACAACTAACTCGGTATCCTTGTTGGCCATAACTTCTTTTGTGATTTGGAGCAATATGGAGGACCAACCAAAATGCCACAAACCAACCACCTTATACTAACTGGACAAGAGATAGCAAATGCGTTAGAGTTCAACGATTTTTCAAAACCTCTATTTGTTTTTTATTTTTTTATTTTTTTTTGAAAAAAAATCACCGAACTCTAGAAGGTCGCCTACGTATCTCACCCCGAAAGGGGAGAATTAGGTGTGTGTAGTTCGTGAAGTCTTGCCAAAATGGCCAATTAAACTCTTTTTTCATTCTTTTGCTTGAAAGAAAAGAAAATAACAATTTGTCAAAAGA
>NW_025864046.1:0-2439 GCF_002878395.1 Capsicum annuum
AAAACCTCTTTCCAACCCTATCTTCAAACTCCCTGAGTTTCACAAAGATAAATTCCCTGATCTGAATGACGATTTTAAATTGTCTGAACAAATCCTAGAAAAAATCAATGCCAAGCTTACCAAATTTAAAATCTCTCAAGACCCCTCTAGTTCCAAGGAGTCCTCTGGTTCTAAAGAAAAGAGCTCCCTCTCCAAACTTTCTAGTGATCGATTTTCAACTAGAAAAAATTTCTATCGCAAACCTTCTCCCCCGGACGTCCAGTTCGAAGAAAATCCTTACCTTTCCACATGTAATCATGATGGACGAGGTATCACAGAATGGAACATTGATGGTCTGGCAGAACATCAGATCTACAATAAGCTCCATGAAATTGCTGTGGCCATCACGGCCTATAAAATTAAAGGTTCCTCTGACAAAGGAGCCGCCACTATGGTTGTATCAGGTTTTACTGGTATGATAAAACACTGGTGGGATAACTATGTCTCTGAAGATGAGAAAAATCTCATCTACAATGCTACCACTCTCGAACCTGTAGCCCGAACCGTTAATGGCCAAGAGACTATAGTTCAAGAGGCACAAGAAGACGCCTGTGCAACCCTTCTTTATCACATAGCTAGACATTTTGTGGGAGAACCAAAACTCTTCCAAGACAGGAGTCTAGAAATCCTTAATAATCTTCGCTGCAAGAACCTTGCAGACTTTCGATGGTATAAGGATACCTTCCTGGTCAAAGTTATGATCAGACCTGACTGTAATAATGATTTCTGGAAAGAAAGATTTATTAGCGGTCTTCCTCCGTTGTTCGCCGACAAGGTCCGAACAAAACTTAAAGATAGATTCGAGGGCCAAATCCCTTATAACATTCTTACCTACGGTGATCTAGTAAGTTTCATCACCACCACAGGAATAGAACTCTGTACGGACCTTAAGCTTAAACAACAGCTTAAGCAAAATCATAAATATGGTCTGACAACTTTCTGTCACGACTACGGCTTCACGGACCTCAATGAAAGCAGGAGGCATAAAAGAAAGCCTCCAAAGCATCATAAAAGGTCTTATCCTAAACGAAAGACTTCTTATAAGGATCCCTATAAGGAATCAAGTAAACCTCGAAGAAAAACCAGACGCAAGATTTCCTCAAAATCCAAGGATACTTGTTGGACTTGCGGAAAAACAGGCCATAGAGCCAAAGATTGCACATCAGGCAAAAAGAAGAAAATAAATCTTCTTGATTTGACTGATGAAACCAAAGAAAAACTCTTCTCTATAATGGAAGATCCCTCCGAAGCATCTGACTCTTATTCCTCTTCCGAGGATGAATACAGCGACGAAGATTACATCAACGCCGCTTACGAGTCTGATAGCTCCCAAACCGGGCAAGACTGTGAGTGCAATAGCACTTTCTGCACCTGCACCCGTAAAACCATCAATGTCATTTCCGACAAACCAAAAGAAATCTTGTTCGACATCATCGAACATATTGCTGATGAAGAACTCAGACATAAGTATCTCCAAGAACTTAAACGTCTTGTGCTTTCTTCCGATGAAGGCACTTCTAAACCTAAACCTGTTGTTCAGCCTTTCTCCATGACTAGAGTAATGGCAAAGTTCAAACCTCCCTCTGAGCCCTCTATCGCAGACCTCAAAGGAGAAATCTCCACATTAAAAGGTGAGATCAAAAATCTGAAGACTCGCCTTGATCAAGTTGAGCTACACGTTCTGACTGATCACGTCCTGCATACAGCTTCACCAACAGCTCTTCCCCCTACATCTCAGGCACTCAGCCTTCCTACTGATCATCTCCAAGAGCCAATGTCTTTTCCGGGAGAAGATGTTTCGACTTCAACTATCCCATCTACGCCTGCAGCAATCGCAGCCATCAAGGCTTATAGCGAACATATTGCTGTTAAGATCGTTATTGCCAAAGACTTTGTATTAAACAAAGTAGCCCTCTTTGATACCGGAGCTGACAGTAATTGTATTGTCAAAGGCCTTATTCCCACTCGGTATCTCCAAAAGAGTGCCTCCAAACTATATTCAGCCACGGGTGAAAAAATGCGTATTGATTACCAACTTCGCCAAGCTCATATCTGTAATAACGGCGTATGCCTTATTAATGATTTTGTCATTACTGAAGATATCACTGAAGATATCATACTGGGCATCCCCTTTATCAACCAGATCAGACCTTACCAAAGTAATTACGATGGTATTCGGACCACCTTGATGGATACTGATCTGTTTTTCCCTTTACTCCGGCCGCTCTCCTCTCATGAGCAGCAGCGCATCAAAGACGAAACCGTCTTTAAGATAAACCGTCTTTCCTCTCATCTTGCCTTTTTGCAGCAAGATATTCAGCTCAAACGTATTGAGCACACTTTAACCACCCCGGAGATGGTTAGCAAAATTTCCACTCTCCAGCAAAAGTTTGAAAACGA
>NW_025864047.1:0-2170 GCF_002878395.1 Capsicum annuum
TGTTGGTAGATTGTGTACTCAGCATGAGCAGCTAAGTACATAATCTGAAGGCCCTCAAAGAAAAATTAGGAACAACTTCCTCAACCACGGCCTCTCACAGTAAGAAGGCCCTCAAAGAAAAATTAAAGAAGGCTTTACAGGATATGGAAAGCCAAGACGCCAATGATGAAGAAGTATTACAACTTCTAGAAGAAGCTTCCTCAACCGGAAGTAGCGACAATAATGGTGATATGCCCAACCCTAAAGGAATAGCTATGGCCTATTTGGACCCCTATTAGAAATAGGGAAATGCCCCTTTAAAGGTAGAGGTTCAAAGAACCGGAATTACTTTTGAAAGGGCAATTTACTATTCATAATAAGAATCCAAAAGCTACTTGCTTTTCCAAAGGAGAAAAGACACTATCCTGACAGAAGGCCCGCTAATCAGCTTTTTAAAGGCTAAAGGAATCCAATGCTTTTCTATAAGAGAAAAGACACTGCCCCGACAGAGGGTCCTCTACACATCCGTTTTCTGTTTTATGCTTTCTTATGTGAAAATTGCTTGCTTTCCCAGTCAGTCTCCAGACAGTATTTTCAAATACGAATCCCAACATTCATACAAAAAATACTATCAACTTATCTTCTAAAGAAACTCCGATTGCCACTATAGAAAATAATCTTCAGAACTGGAGTATTCCAGAAGAGTCTTTTAACACGATTTATCGAATCAGAAAATTTAGTTTTTTCAAAAAACATAATATTAAGACCTCTGAGTCTACCGTTGCCCTAAATAATTCTTTAGAAATTATACAACTTTTAAATGAGCTAGATATAAACCGATTTAAAGGTCAGTTTCATTATCTGCATATTGGCCTTGTCCAGGTGGCCATAAAACCACTCTATAGACAGGGTTTAGACATCCCCGTCTGTGCTATACTAAGAGATGCTCGTCTACTAAATTTTGACGATTCTCTCTTAGGAGTTATACAAAGTAACCTAGCTGACGGCCCGGTATACTTCAATTGTTACCCTAATTTCTCCGTAGATATTAATGATCCTAACATCATGGATGTTTTAACCCTTAATGTTAAAAAAAAAAAACATGAATAGTAAGGATAATACTAGAGAAATTGCGATAATATACAGAGTATACTATCGACTGATGGGTACCACTTTAGCACCCCAAGCTAGATTCACTAGCCCTAGGGGTGGCAGCACTCTTATGGAAGCCAACAAAGACAGATCCAATGTCTTTGTCCCCAAACCCTTGGTTTGGGAAGAGGTCATCCATAATAATGAATGGCACTTTGATACCATAACTCAACCAATTCGTTCATACCCCGAAAAGTCTCAAATAAAATGAGTTATTCAGCATCCTGATGGCTCGATTGATTTGAAATTCCTCGGCTTCGACACCCCTTGAAACTCTTCGTTTTGAAGGTCGGTCTCACACCGAGCTTCCACCTCACGAACCCAGGAGGGCAGTGATGAAAATGATAATAACAATGACAAGGGCAAAGTAAGAGGAGTCGACTTCTCTGGCCCTGTCCCAAAAGTTTATTATCAGCAATCCACAAGGGTCCAAGAGTCCCTAGACCCTGAAAATCATTATGACCCAGGAAGTCCTACAGCCTCAGATATGGAACCTCCCCCTTCCATATCTCGCCAGAAAATTAGGACTGACCCTAGCCTACTCGTTATCAAATCTGATGAAGAGTATACTCCTGACCTTAAAGCTCTCGAAGCTCGATGGTACCTTCCTAAGGATGCTCTAAAAAGGAAGTGGTACACCAGTACCTATTCTAAGGAGCAGCAAAAGGAGTTTGGTCGGCTATGGATAGCCGATATGAAAAGACTCCGATGTGATATAGAGTTCTTCCGATAGATCTAGCTGGTTTATTTTCTTCCTTTTATTGGACTTGCAATCCTTCGCCCTGTGGCCTGTCTTGCCACAAGTCCAACAAGTATCTTTAGCCTTAGAGGTTTTTCGCTTGGTAGATTTTCTACTTGGTTTATAAGATTCTCTTTTGAAAGGTTTCTTACTAGAGGTAGTCCTTTTGTGAGGTCTTGAATGCTTCTTTCTATGCTTTTTACTCGGATTGGTGAATCCATAGTCTTGGCAGAAGGTTCCTAGTCCATATTTGGAAG
Organism: Capsicum annuum; assembly: GCF_002878395.1. Taxonomy (NCBI): domain Eukaryota; kingdom Viridiplantae; phylum Streptophyta; class Magnoliopsida; order Solanales; family Solanaceae; genus Capsicum; species Capsicum annuum. Next base: position 2,128 of record NW_025864047.1, read on the forward strand.
TACTATCTTTCTTAAGCTGTTTCTTAAGCTTAAGGTCAGTGCA
>NW_025864048.1:0-3599 GCF_002878395.1 Capsicum annuum
CCCACCATTACCACTTGGAGTGGTAAGGTTACTATAAACCCATTTAGACCTACAGTTAATGAGCAAAAGAATGAGGATGAGTTGGTTGATATTGGGAATAACAACAAGAAAAATGAGGAGAAGAAAATGTAATAGATCCTGTATTGAAGCCTATTCCAAGTCCCCTTCCTCCTTATCAACAAAGAATGAAATGGAAACAAGAAAATAGTAAGTATCAAAATTTTTGTGTTTATGCTAAAAGAGTTATCTATCAACATACTGCTTGTAGAGCCATTGGAGCAAATGTTAGGATATGCAAAATTCATGAAGGATTTAATCACCAAAGAAAGGCTAGTCTGTTATGAGTCAGTCGACAATATTCATCATTATAGTGTTGTAGTTACTAGATCTTTGTTAGAGAAGAAGGAGGACCTTGATGCTTCCACAATACCTTACACTATTGGGTCTTTCAACTTCATTCGAGCATTATGTGACTTAGGGGCTAGAATCAATCTTATTTTCTTTATCATATTCAAGTAATTGGAGTTGAGAGCTCCCAAACTAACTACCATGAGACTAGTGATGGCTGACAGAATGGTAAAGAAGACTGTTGGTATCCTTTATAATGTTTTGGTAAAGGTGTCTTCTTTTATCTTTCCGATTGATTGTCTTATGTTAGATTGTGAACTGGATTTTTTGGTCCCAATTATTTTAGGAAGTACATTTTTGTCTACAAGTAGGACAATGATTGATTGGAGAAAGAAAAGCTAATGTTGTGACTCAATGATGAGCAAGTGATATTCTGCTTATGCAAATCTATAAAGCAGTTTGATAAATTGAGAGTGGTATCTGTGATTGATGTATATGATGAGAAGAAAAATTTATTCCATGATGTTGATATAGTTATTCTATGGGATGATGGTTCTGATACATTTGTACCTATTGAAGAGAGACTAGGTGTTGTGGCGATGGCAACTGTGATCATGAATTTTGATGGTGATGTTATCGAGGAGCATGAGGATCTAGTAAATGTACTACATAGGAGTGGTTATAATTTTGCACCAAAGAAGCTTGAATTAGAATTCAAGAATAGAACTACTCTACCTGCTCGCCCATCCATTGAGGAACCATTGGTATTAGAGTTGAAGGCCCTCCCATCTAATTGCGATATGTATTTTTGGGGGTTAACAACACTTTGTCAGTTATTATTGTAGCTGATCTAAGGCAGAAAGAAGTAGAAGCATTAATGTCTATATTATTAAGGTTCAAGGGGGTTATTGGATGGTCCATTGTAAATATTGCGGGTATTCCGTCTGGTCTGTGTACTCATAAAATACAACTTGAACCATATTGTGTTCTATCTATTAAACATTAGCATCAACTCAATCCACTTATGTAGGAGGTGGTGAAGAATGAAATAATCAAGTAGTTAGATGCTTGTGTAGTGTATCCTATTGTTGATAGCAAGTGGGTCAGTTTGGTGCAATGCGTCCTTAAGAAATTTGAAATTATTGTGGTGCCTTATTAAAAGAATGAGCTAGTTCCTGTGAGACCAGTCACTGGATGTAGAGTGTGTATGGATTATAGAAAATTGAATGTATGGACTCAAAAGGACCATTTTCCGATGCCTTTCATGGACCAGATACTAGACAGGTTAGTAGACCGAGGATGGTATTGTTTTTTTTATGGGTACTTAGGCTATAATCAGATTACTATTGCACCTGAGGACCAAGAGAAAACTACTTTTACGTGTACTTATGGGACCTTTGCTTTCTAATGAATTCCATTTGGGCTATGCAATTCCCCAACCACATTTTAGAGATGTATGATGTCTATTTTCTCTGATATGTTTGAAGATACCATTGAAGTTTTTATGGATGATTTTTTGGTTTTTGGTGAATCTTTTGAAGACTGCCTAAAGTACTTGGCAAATTCTCTTTAATGGTGTGAAGAATGCAACTAGGTACTTAACTGGGAAAAATGCCATTTTATGGTCTAAGAAGGAATTGTGCTTGGGTACAAGATTTCAAACAGAGGCATAAATGTTGATCGAGCGAAGATTAAGGTTATTGAAACAGAGGCTTAAAGGTCTAAGGCATGTGGGTTTTTATAGGCGATTTATTAAGTACGTCTTAAAGAATTCTAATCCTCCTTGCAAGCTTCTTGAGAAGGAGGTAAAATTTAATTTTGATGATGTATGTAAGAAGGCTTTTGAAAGAATAAAAGATAAATTAGTAATCGCTCTAATCATTATGTCTCTTGATTGGTCCTCACTTTTCAAATTATGTGTGACCCTAGTGTATTGGCCATACGGGTTGTACTAGGCCAACGAAAAGAAAAGATCCTTCATCATATCTACTATACTAGTAAGGCTCGAAATCCTGCTCAAAAGAACTATACCATGACAGAGCAAGAGTTACTGGCAGTGGTTTTTGCCTTTGAAATGCTTAGATCTTACTTGATTGGGACAAAGGTGATTATGTGCATTGATCATGCAACATTGTGTACTGAATGGCTAAAAAATATGCAAAGACTAGGCTTATTTGGTGGGTGATGTTGTTGCAAGAATTAGAATTTGAGGTAAAGGATAGAAAAGGCACGGAAAATCAAGTTGCGGATCACTTTTCTAGACTACAGAAGGAAGCTATACAGAAGGTTGCTACTGGGTTGGAGATTTATGATAGTTTTCCAGATGAGCAGTTATTAGCAGCTTCCCAAGAACTAATTCCATTGTTTACAGACTATGCAAATTATTTAGCTATTGATCTAATGCCAGAAGATCTTTCATATAAGTAGAGGAATAAGTTCATGAATGAGGTAAGAAATTTTTTTGGGGATGAACCTTACTTATTTAGAATTTGTACAGATGGAATCATTCGCAGATACATACTTGAGGTGGAGATAATGAGCATACTTGATGTATTTCAATTATCGCCAGTTGTGATTGATCATAGGTAGGGTCGCACAGCTCATAAAATCCTCCAATGCGGCTACAATTGGCCAACCATATACAAAGATAGTCATGATTTTAGGTACTATTTATAGAAGACATGAACTACCTATGACTCTTATTTTAGAATTACAAGTGTTTGATGTATGAGGGATAGATTTTATGGGACCTTTCATGAGTTTATATGCCACGAAATACATACTTGTGGTTGTAGACTATGTGTCGAAATGGGTGGAAGAAATTGCACTTCCCAAAAATTAAGCTCATAGTGTCACTTCATTTTTAGAAAGAATATCGTTACTCAATTTAGTATGCGTCGTGCTATTATTAGTGACGGGCAATCCCATTTCTGCAATTACTTATTAAAAAGTCTGCTTGCAAAATATAGAGTGAACCATAGGGTGGCGACACCCTATCATCCACAGACTAGTGGACAGGTTGAAGTATCTAATAGAGCAATCGAATCCAAATTGGTAAAGATAGTGAATGCCAATAGGACTAATTGGGAAAGAAAGCTAGATGATGCATTGTAGGCTTACCACACAACTTACAAAACCCCCATAGGTGTTTCACCTTATCATCTTGTGTATGGAAAAGATTGACATTTACCGATTGAGTTTAAATATAAAGCACTAAGGGCATTAAAGAAGCTGAATCTAGAGTAGAAAGA
>NW_025864049.1:0-1013 GCF_002878395.1 Capsicum annuum
TTCCTATGTATGGTTGCTTAAGATTTAATCTATCTTACTATTGACTGCCTCTTTTCAAAAGGATGAGTCTGACGAAAACATCGCTTCTTTAAATGTTTGAGGCTCATTTTCTAAGAAAAATTTTACAAAATCCAATCCGAATAAAGTTAACGTTCTTTGAAGTGTACTGCGTCTTGGATTTTCTTCATTATGTACATTATCACTTGGTTCATATTGAGGTTGTATAGATCCTCCGCTAAACTGTTCATGTCTAATTTTATATGGGTAAATGTTTTCAAAGAATTCAGCATTGTCTGATTCAATTACCATATTTTCACTAATATCTGGATGTTCGGATTTATGAACCAAAAATCGACATGCTTTACTACTTTTAGCATATCATATGAACACGCAGTTAGGTCCTATCTTAACCCTCTTAGGTATAGGAACTTGTACCTTTGATAGACACCCCCACACTTTGAAATATTTTAAGTTAGGTTTCTTTTCTTTCTATTTTTCATAAGGAATTGATTGTGTCTTACTATGGGAAACTCTGTTGAGTATACAATTGGCCGTAAGGATAGCCTCCTCCCTAATTTTTGCGGTAAACCAGAATTTATAAGTAAGGCAATTATCATTTCCTTGGTTTTTCCTTTCCGCAATTCCATTAGATTGAGGTGAATACGGGGCCATAGTTTCATGAATTATTCCATTCTCTACACATATTTATGCAAAGCGAGATTCATATTCTCCACCCCTATCACTTCTTATCATTTTGATCTTTTTGTCTAACTGATTTTCAACTTTAGTTTTATATTGCCTAAACACATCTATTACTTCATCCTTACTATTTAACAAGTAGACATAACAATATCTAGTGCAATCGTCAATAAAATTTATGAAATACTTTTTCCCACCACGAGATGGTGTTGACTTCATATCACAAATGCCAATGTGTATTAAGTCTAAGGGATTGGAATTCCTTTCAACGGACTTATAAGGATGCTTTGCATACTTCGATTCCACAAACGTTT
>NW_025864050.1:0-10835 GCF_002878395.1 Capsicum annuum
TTCTCGATATAGGCCAAATGCAACAAACCGGATATTTCTGCCAAAGTAGGAGTCATTTCACATTTCCCAAACCTGAATACCAAACTACTCGGATCCCAAAAGGTCAAGAAAGCCTCTATTAAATCTGGACGAGGGGTAACATGCAGAAGTTCCGTAAGATCACCTAATATTTTAACCAGTTTCTGCTGATCAACATAGTTAAACATTTCCCACCATTTGATTAACTTTTTAGGCACCTTGACAACCATCAGAACTCTAGACTTGGTGGACAAATCCATCCTGTAATAACACACAATATGTTATCTCAAAAATTCGACAGGAGTAGGAAATTCCCAACCCTTGGGATTTTTGACGCAAACATATGTCGATGGGACAGACCACATTCATGACTTCAATTTGCCGAACAGAAGTACTGAACGAAATCAGTCTACTTGGCAAACAACTCTAGATTACGGGGCGAGAGACCTAGGCTAATAATAAGACAAAGGCCAATACAAAGAATTACTGGACCCACCGAGGGTTGCCTACGTATCCCAACCCAAGGGAAGGGAATCAGGTATGCGTAGTTCATCCAGATTAGACAATTAACGATTAACTAATAAATTGACCCTAACTTAGGAGACACTACCAAAAACAGATGAAAAAACTTTTAGATTTTCAGCTAGACACTTTAACTAAGACTGACACTACCAATTATGAAGAAAAAATCTTTTTGGTATTTTTGTTTTTTAGAAAAGGCAAACAAAACTTTTTTTTTTTGCTTTTACGGTATTTTGAGAAGACAAATGCAAAACGTAAAAAAATCTTTTTGAGTTTTTGGATTGTGAAGAACCAAAGCCATAAAGAATTCTAAAATAAACTACGACATTCCTTTTTTTTTCATTCTTTTCGACTTACTTTTTCTATTTTTTCTTTTTTGTTTTTGCCTGCGTACATTACTCCTAACAATTATTTTTTTCAAAAATCAGTCCGTCGAATGACCACGTTACCCTTAAAAATGCAGCAGTTAGCACGTAGGGATGCTTTAGAGGTGAGTCTCCCAGAAAGGGCCATATGGGTCCCGCTAGGTCTCCGTATGATGCACATAAGCATGACCTAAAGGCTGACCTACGTTGGGATTTACTAACAAGGCCGTTCGGGGGAGCGTATGGTCGATAGTGGCTGCTTTGCTTTCCACCTACTCCATAACATCGACGGCTCCCCCCCTAAAATAAGGGTGACTCAACTAGAGGTTGTGTACAACATGTGTACTACGGACTTGTTGCAGAAAGAAAACCGAGGAGGGGGGGTGGACTCATGATGACAGATATAAAGCGGTAACACATAGGATAAATACTATAAACAAAGAGCACAAAAAAGCACAAAAGTCAAAATAACACAAACAATAACCACAAACAATGCTTATACACTTGTAATGCCAAACAAAGCCGATACGACTCCAAAAATAGCTCGAATTCTGAAAACTTGTTATTGAATTCCCCAGCAGAGTCACCAGAGCTGTTACACCCCTTTTTATGTGCTCCAAAAAGATTAATATTTTTAAGTTCGAAAGAGTTTTATTATTTAAGTGACAAGAAATGAAAATTTATTTCGGAAAAGGATTATTTACATTTTTTACTCAGAGTCTCCACTTGGCATAATCTGGTGTGCCAAGTCACCGTTAGATAATTCTTTCCAAAACCATTTGACTCTTTAAACTAGTTTGCGAACAGAGATTCCGGCTAAGGAATTCTGTTAACCGAGGGAAAGGTATTAGCCACCTCTCGATCTCGTGGTTCAACCGCGGTCGCTTGGTAGAGTGTATCAACTATTTTGGCATTACGAAATGTATAAACCACACAAAAGCATGCAAAATAATCAAAGAATAAACAAAACAAAACAAAATGTAAAGTCCAGTCCAATTATTACAACCCAAAATAAAAATACTGAAATAACCTACACTAGTCCTAAACTATGCTTTACCCGATGCCTCGGGCCTTGATCACGAGCATCCTTTGCATACAAAATTCTTCGGGGCATTCCCCGATGAGTAAATACAAATTACCTCGGGGCATTCCCTGGTTAAATAAATACACTTTTCAAATACGATAAACAAAACATTCAACAAATATTCCAAACATTCCAACACTACACCAATTCTAAACTTGCCTACCCGAGCTTACTGATTGCCTACCCGCTCGACGACATATCACATTCAACATCAACAATGTATCAAAAATATCATAATATTCACTTTTATCAATTTTTGATTCCCGTCCTCAAATTTATTTCAACCAACATGATTAAATAAGTCTCAATCAAATCAACCAATCAAACTGCGATAATTAAAGAAGCTCAAATACACAATCATAAACTAACCAACAAACTCAAATATGAATTACATGAATCAATGACAGCACAGACAAAAATGAAAAGAGATATAGTTGAAGAATTTGGACCTCAATTTTATTTCAAATCGGATTGATCGACTGAAACCGCTTCACGGGCTCAACAAATCTTGACTCTATAACCTGATAATCCTCGGATAGAATCTCAATAGGAATCATACGTCACGACTATGGATCAACTCAGCCACAAAACAAAACAGTCGAAGAAGGATAATTCGAACAAGATTTGAGAACTATTCGACGGTGATTCGCTACTGGAGGGTCAACCAATATCGGTTGTGGAAGTGTTTTTTTCGATTGGGATGAGGTTTCTGATGAAAGCTCACCGACTGTTCATCAGAAATGGAGCTGGGACCCACTTGAATAGGAAAATTTAGTCGGTGTTGAGGCCTTTGGTCGCTGGTTTCGAAAGCTCGGGGGTCAGAACTGGTTTTCCCGTGAGTACGCACCACTGACAGGTTATTTCCGGTGGTGATTCTGGCAGCTCTCAAACAAAAATTCACCAGAGAAATGCCCCCCCTCTTCTCAATTTTCCCTCAACCATCCCTCAGCTCTCAATCTCTTCTTTCCCCTTTCTTCAACTCACTCTCCGATCAACTCTTTTGCTCTTTTCTTTTTCACTGCTTTTCTCCCTTCCAGTGTGTATATGTGCAGATATCGTGCGGATCTGTGTGTGTATTATGTATGTTAGTGATGATGGAGTGGTGATCTGTGTGTGAGAGTGAAATTGTGAATATATGTGAGTGGAATTATTGATGGCTAAACTCTGAAAAAAATGAAGCCCCCCATTTCGTGAGTGGAATCGTGTATATATGAGGTGAGGGTGGGGTCACATGGGGTAGGGGTAGTGGTGAGGTGGGGTAGAGTTTGTTAGGATAGGGTAGGTAGGTGTTGCTTTTTAATTGGGTGGGTTGTTAGAATATTAGGATAAAACAAAATTAGTTAGGGGGTTGTTATTTTTGTCATTTTGTGGAGGGATTATCACACGGGTGAGGGTACACGGTAGGATAAGGTAAACAATAGGTAAAAACGATATCGGGGAGGGACGAAATTAGGTTTCTACATCACCAACGATAGGATATGTGTCATAGTCCTATTCATCTGACCTTTTTAAATTTTATTTATCCCAGTTTCTCCCAAAAATAATTCTAATTGAACCCATAACCCGATCCAATAATAACCCAAACCCGACTCGGTCTAATAGAAAGAGAAAGAAATAATGAATATGCATGAATAGAGACGTGTTTTGAAGGTTCTATTAGAGCGGGTTGAGTTTGGGTTATTATTTGGATCAGTTTGTGGATTAAATTAGAATCATTTTCGGGTAGGGTGGGAATAGATTAACTTAAAAAAGCGCAAATGAACAAGATTGTTACACGTGTCATGTAGTTAGTGAGAAGGATATATATGTTCCTTTTCATTAACGGCAAGTGTGTATTCGTACTTAAAGTATGACACTACTAAAAAAAAGGGAAAAATCAACCACAAAAATTGATCACAAGTGGTCGATTTTTCCCAAATTCCAACCATAAAACCGACCAAACTGTGTGGTCGGTAAACAATTGATAATTTTTTTAAAACCAACCACCTGTGGTCGGTTTTTCAAAAAAATATATTTATTTTTAAAATTTATTATTATGTTTTTAAAACTTAAAAAATAATTTATAAAAAAATTAAAAAATAAAAACTGACCACAAGTGATCGGTTTTCTATTAAATCAATTAATTTATTTAATAAAAAATCGAACACCAACCACTTGTGGTCGATTTTTTTTTAAAAAAATTAGCAATTGTAAATGCTTTCAAAAGTGTACAACACAACAATAGTTTAAAAAAAGTACAAACTACAATATAATGTATAAATTCAAAGTACAACAATAGTTTCAAAAGTGCTAACAACTACAACAATAGTTTAAAAAATGTACAAAATACAACATAATATCTAAATTCGAAGTACAACACATACAAAAGTTAAAAAAACTAAAAGCCAGCATCATCGAATTCGTCCTCGTCCTCGTCCTCGTCTTCCATATCCTCATCTGAGCTGATATCATCCAAGGGGCCAAGTCCTTTTGCAGCCCGAACAACATCACCAGGACACGGAGGAATAATCCCCACAGTCTGAATGAAAGAGCTGAACTGCTCCTGCAGCATCCTGATTTGTGACGAAGTTTTTTCCTACCTTTTCTGTGACCTCTCTCTCTATTGAGCAAGCTCTTCAGTGAGTTTAGAAATCATACTTTCTAGTCTTTCAATGGTTTCTCTATCAACTGAAGAGCTAGAGTATGCAGGGGCGAACGAACACCTAATATTGTCACCAAAAAAATTATTGTGGTATCCGTAGTAATGGCCTCAAACTGCAGGACCCATAACTTTTTTCATAACTCCTCCTCTACATGTTGGAGTAGTGGTCACCCTGAGTTTCAGGAGGCTGAGTACTACGAAAGTCACTAAGGAGCTGCCTATATTTTTCCTATATTAATTCAAAGTAAAGTTAAAATTAAAAGTAAAAAAATATTAAAGTACTTATAATTGAATAATATCAAATTCGAGAAAAAGATTCATAAATGCAATATTTATTTCTTACATGGGAAGCTTTTGCATGAGGTTCAACCCAGACATCTTTATCAGAATGGTTCTTTTTCTTCTTCAGATGAGTCTCCTCGAATAGCTCATCGTATGGTATCTCCCTACCCTTTTTTTCCTACATATTAAAAAATTATCAATGTTCAAACAATAAAAAATTTAAATAGAAACAAACAGTTAAAACTGTAAATGTTACATACCATTTTTTTCTGCACAGCAAGGGTACTTCTGGCACCTGCAATATGTAGGGAGCCACCCTTCGATGATGCCCGAGCTTTTCTTTCTTTTTTCCTCAGCAATTGGTATCCTTCGCTATTACAAAGGCGAAGATATAGTTGCCATAAGGGTTCGTAATCCATTCAGGTTTTACCAACTTGGTTCGGGCATAATCCAATAGATCATTAAACCTGACTCTACATCTTCTGAAAGAGTTCCTCCTTATAAGAAATGTATTCATATCATCCCACCAATAAAATTTCTACAACAAAAATAAAAATATAATATTCAATCATTTGTTCTAACAAAGTGTTAAGTAGTCAATAAGTTAAATTCTTACTTTAAATTCTTTAAACATTCTCTCCCTGTCAAGTTCTGGAGCCTGACGCCAACTGGTCCAGTAGTCGTTGAAGTTCCGACAAATGCATTTTCTCACAGCTTGTCCAAATTTACTATCCGGCCTAAACCTACAACACAAGATCAAACAGTAATTTCATAGAGCATAATAATATAGTAATGAAAAAATAAATAATGTTATTAAATTTAGAAATCTTACCCTATCGCAAATAGAATAAGATAAAGCTTCTCATAATCATCTCTGTCTCCTGGTTGCGAATCAAGTGATGGTGGATGCACTGGCGTGGGAGGATTTGAAGCACCGGATGGAGTGCCTCCAAGCTGAAGATCCGACAACCCAATAGATCCAGAAGAGTCACTGTGTGTAGCTGCGTGACTGCTATAAGCGGGTATCGATGATGGCACATGTCCGTATGTGCCAGCAGCCGTCTGATAGTACTGTGGTGGCCATGGCACGGTGGTGGGAGAAAATTGGGTCGGTGTAGACCCATGAAGTGGCCCCACATGCGTAGGAGTGGGAACCAAATGCTAGGATAACCTAGAATACGAGGGTCGTGTTGTTGCGTCAGCAAACCGACCCTCAGATATATGAATACTTGTCGGTCGTCTATAAGGCGGATGTTGTCTTTTCTTTTTTGGTTTTCTAAGATCAAATCTTTCCTTACCTTTGTCACCTCTTCCTGTCATCTAAATTATATAAAGTTATCAAGTAGTTAGTTCCTACAAAAGAAATATATAAGAAAACATGCCTAATAACTAATTTCAAGTTACTAATTCACATTTTAAATCGCTCCAACAAATGAGATAGACAAGAATATTTTTATTACTATATAAATTATGAAAAAGTGAAAACAACAATATTAAACAGTATATTACATATCAATCTTAAACGAGAAACATAAAGGTAAATATATAGTACAAAGCATAAAGATATCAAAACATAATAAATAGAACCTACACAACTAATCCTCCTCTTCTGAAGACTCTCCGCTAAACCATTCACCCTCTTCGAAAGTTTCCTCATCTCCTACCCACTCAGCCTCTTCTTGTGCAATATTAACTTCTTTAAATATATTTTTCGGGTGATTCAAATTATCCACTAAGTTAACGTCCACTAGCTGGTGATCAATCTATATTTCATTTTGATATGCAGTCTCCAACACATTCTCAACTTCCACCCACCCCATAGGCTTTGTTTTAATTACAACCCACCAATCAGACTTGTCACTGCGCAATGAATAAGGAGCATAATACACTTGTTTAGCATTTTACGCTAGAACAAATGGATCATAAATAGGATACGACCTATTGTGCTTAACTTTAATGATGTTATGCTCCTTATGTACTCTTGTTCCTCTCGTGCTTGGATCAAACCACTTACATCAAAAGAGAACAATTTTTTTATTGGAAAACCAGCATACTCCAGTTCTAAGATCTCGTGTATGATGGCAAAGTAATCAACATCATCATCACCCTTAACCCAAACACTACTATTGTTTGTTTTTCTTGTTCTGGAGTGTTGTTCGGTGGAAAATTTGAACCCATTTACTGTGTAATGGGACATTGCATGAGATTCAACTGGACCCAAAGAAATACCTCTCAAGAGTTGATCGTATGAGGATGTATTTGGTGAGTGGTGTACCTAAAAATATGATACATATATATATATATATATATATATATATTATATGTTAGTTGAGGAATGTGTAAATGTTTAAAATTTGTAGAAATATTAATACAATTACGAACCTCATATGTAAACCGTATTGTAAAGGATGTATTCACTTGATTTCGTGGAATTGATTCTTAAATGAACTGAAGATCCAACATCCGAAACACAATTAGTTTCTTTAAGAGAATGAGTAAACAAATAAGATATGTTAAAATTTTAATCTCCTTACTTCAGAAAGGGCTCAACTTCCGGGCAATTCAGCAAGACATACAAAGTTGTTGCTTTGCATTCTGTGGGAGTGAATCGGCAACGTATAGTCTTTTTATCCTTACAACCAGATTGATTGAAAATTAATATCGATTGCAAATAAGGCTCATTCACATTGTCCTGATAACGATTCAGCCGATTTCTTGAATAAGCAACTTCTTCACAAAAGTAGTATGAACAAAATTGAGACGTTTCTCTTGCAAGATATGCCTCAACTATAAAGCCTTCCACCCTATGTTTATTTTTGGGACCTCTTTTTAATTTTCCAACTGCCTTGCACAATATTAAGATTAGATGTTTACTATATTTAAAAAAGATATGTACGAATTTAAATATGTTGCAATTGCTTACCGTTCGAATGGATACATCCACTTAGTTTGAACTGGACTGCCTAGCTGAGCTTCGTGTACAAGGTGAATGGGAAGATGTTCCATCACATCGAAGAACGCTGGCGGAAAAATCTTCTCCAGCTTGTTGGTGACAACAACAATATTACTTTTCATTCGTGCCAGATTTTCTTCTTTTAGTGTGGTGGCACATAAGTCTTTAAAGAACAAATTGATCTCTGCTATTGGTTTTCACATGTTTTTAGGTAAACCAATAAAAGTAATTGGAAGTAATTGTTCCATAAAAACATGACAATCATGGATTTTCATTCTATGCAATATTCCCAGTGCCATATCACCCCTCTTTCCCAAATTTGAGGCATATCCATCGGGTATCTTCAAACTTTGGACCCACTCACATATTTGACTCTTTTGGTCCAACTCGAATGTAAAATTATCCTTGTTTTTAAGAACATTGCCATTGGGCCCCTGTTGTAAGTGTAATTCGCCGCGTTTGCAATATTCTGGTAAGTTAAGTCTGGCCTTAGGATTATCCTTTATTTTGTCGGTAACATCCATAACTGTGTTGAACAGGTTATCAAAGTAGTTCTTCTCAGTATGTATGACATCAACATTGTTTCTAACTAAATTATATGGCCAATATTCTAACTCCCAAAATATACTCTGCTTAGTCCAGTTATGCGAAACACCATATCCATCAAGCCTGTACAATGGTTCTTCGGTGGCCTTAGGCAAATCCTGAACTATCTCCCAGATGTCATAACTAGAGAGCCTTGGAGGTGGATCATCATATTCCCTTTTCTTCCTTCTGAATACATTCTTGAGTCTCCTAAATTTATGATCAGGCAAGAAACAACAATGACAATCAAACCATGAATTTTTCCTACTATGTCTCAATGTGAAAGACTTTGTTTTTTCCATGCAGTATGGACAATCCAGCTTTCCGGCTGTCATCCACCCAGACAATATTTAATAAGTGCAAAAATCATTAACAATTCATATTAGATATGAACGCAGACTGAAATTCTGTTTAAGGGAGATGCCCCAAATTTTAACCCCCTCATGCCATAAAATTTGAAGTTCTTCGATCAAAGGTATCAAGTAGACATCTATTCCGCTTTTTGGATTACGCGGGTCAGGAACAACACAATTCAGAAATATATATGGACTAGTAATCAACATTTCAGGAGGAAGACTATAAGGAGTGATAAATACAGACCAACATGAATATGGCACAACACCAACTGATAAAAGGAGAGAACCCATCCTCACATAATCCCAAATGAATGTTTCGTGGCTCAGCTTAAAATCTGGATAAATTGCAACAAAATGCTTCCAAGCCTCTCCATTAGATGGATGACATATAACATCAGTGGGCCTTCTATTTTCACTGTGCCATCTCGTATGAGGAGTTGAACTGTTTGAAGCATACAACCTCTTCAACCTTGGTATTAGAGGTAAATAATGCATCGCCTTAATAACAACTTGATTTTCACTAAAACCACACTTATATCGAGGGTGATAAGAAACTTACAGGACTCTAGGTTAGCATCTTCCTTAAAGTTTAACATGCAGTCATTTTCACAACAATCAATTCTAACCGAGGAAAGACCTAACTTTGGCACCAATTTTTTTGCCTTATAGAAAGAATTAGGAACCTCCAAGCCGGGGTCAAGTAACTCTTTAATTGGGTCTATCATTGAGTCCATTCCTCCTTCAGCAATATTTCAGTCAGATTTAATACTTAATAAGCTAACAATAAGCTAACAACAACAGACAAACGAGACTGCGAACACCCGTCAAACAAAGGATGACTAGCAACATGCAATTGTTCATAGAATTTTCCTGCTTTGCTATTAGGAACATTTTCAATATTTTCCCTAAAGTTGCCCCTATGTTGCATCCCAAAAGCATCGTGTACCATTTCTGTCATCCAAGTATCTTGATAGTCATTATGCCTTGCAGACCTACTACTTTCTCCAACAACAAAGTTATTTTGCGCAACATCACCATGAATACCGTGCAATCTTAAAAAGTCCTTGTGAAATCCCTTTCTATAAAGATATTCCTTTAAACTTCTTCACTTACAAGATTTATACCATCACATCTAACACAAGGACAATGAATAGCCCTAAAACGTGTCCAAACATCAAGTGTCTTAGAATGTTCAATAAATCTTTTGACACCTTCAACAAATTCCTCCCTAATACCCATTCTATTATCATTTTTCTGTTGATATATCTAGCTATAGTCAGGTTCCATCTACGCAACCAATCAGATTCAACTAATTAGATCAAGTCACAAAAATTCAATCAAGTCACCTTAACCATTTTCAATCGACTAAGTCACCTATTAAACCATATTCAAAACAAAAAAATATCTTTTAAAATCCCTACACTTAACCATTTTCAAGCAGCTAAGTCACCTACCAAAGCACATTCAAAAAAAAAAAATTCTCCTTTAAAGTCCCTATACTTAACCATTTTCAACCAATTAAGTCACCTCCCAAACCATATTCAAAACAAGAAAAACCTCTTTAAAGTCCCTACACTTAATCATTTTCAAGCAACTAAGTCACCTACCAAACCATATTCAAAACAAAAAAAATTCTCCTTAAATTCCCTACACTTAACCATTTCCAATCAACTAAGTCACCTACCAAAGCACATTCAAAACAAAAAACATCCCTTTTAAAGTCCCTACACTTAACCATTTTCAACCAAATAAGTCACCTACCAAACCACATTCAAAACAAAAAATTCCCCTTTAAAGTCCCTACACTTAATCATTTTCAACCAAAGTCACCTACCAAACCACATTCAAAACAAAACAATTCCCTTTAAAGTCTCCACACGTAATCATTTTCAACCAACTAAGTCACCTACCAAACCATATACAAAACAAAAAATTTCCCTTTAAAGTAGCTACACTTAACCATTTTCAACCATCTCAGTCACCTACCAAACCACATTCAAAACAAAAATTTCCCTTTAAAGTCCCTACA
>NW_025864051.1:0-1061 GCF_002878395.1 Capsicum annuum
GTAAAAGACATGCTTTATCATAGACTAAATTATACGGTGACATACCGATGGGTGTCTTGAAAGAAGTACGATACACCCACAAAGCATCATCGAGCTTTTGAGACCAATCTTGCCTAGTAGCATTCACTTTTTTGGCTAGGATGGATTTTATCTCCCTATTCAAAATCTTCACTTTCCCACTAGTTTGTGGTGGTTAGGAGTTGCTATTGTATGTTGTTTCACCGCATATTTCACCAAAGCATCCCAAAACACATTTTTGCAAAAAGGAGATCCTTCGTCGCTTATAATAGTACATGGTACTCCAAAATGAGAGAGTATATTCTTTTTGAGAAATGCAACAACTCTTTTTCCTTCATTATCAGACAAGGCAGCGGCTTTGACCCATTTCAATACATAATCAACAACAACTAGAGTGTACATCATCCCATACGAGATTATAAAAGGGCCCATGAAATCGATACCC
This sequence comes from Capsicum annuum, assembly GCF_002878395.1. Classification (NCBI taxonomy): domain Eukaryota; kingdom Viridiplantae; phylum Streptophyta; class Magnoliopsida; order Solanales; family Solanaceae; genus Capsicum; species Capsicum annuum. The sequence goes on from NW_025864051.1 coordinate 464, forward strand.
CAAACGTCAAACAATTCCACTTCAAGCATCTTCATCAACGGTATCTCGTGCCGCTTGGAGATTGACCCCTGCTTCTGACATTGGTCATACTTAAGCACAAAGTCATGAGTATATTCGAATAAAGTATGCTAGTAGTAGATACTCTGCAATACCTTTCTACCAGTTTTATCACATGCATGGTGACCTCCAACTGGGGAAGTATGACATGCTTCCGATATACTCAATACATCTATTTCTAGAACGAATCTCCTTATAATATTCTCTGCACACCATTGAAATAAATACAGCTCATCCCAGAAGTAATGTGTCACATCATGAAGTAATTTATTTCTTTGATGAAAAGAAAGATTTTTTAGAATCAACTCGCTAACCACATAGTTTGCAAAATCAGCATACCAAGGCATTTTCTCCATAACAATAGCAAAGATTTCCTCATTTGGAAATGAATCATTGATCTCCATTTCATCTCTAACTGTATGCTCACCTTCTATTCTAGATAGATAATTTACAACTTGGTTTTTGCAACCCTTCTTATCTTTGACTTCAAAGTCAAATTCTTAGAGCAGCACCACTCATCTCATCAACCTTGGTTTTGCAT
>NW_025864052.1:0-1507 GCF_002878395.1 Capsicum annuum
GCTATCACCAACGTGAAGCTTACTGGAAGTAGACATGGGAGAAGGTAGTAGTTTGCAAGCTTTCATTCCAGCTCTTGTTAGTATATCAGAGGCATAACGTTCTTGAGACAACAATATACCAGTAGAGTGGTGGGTCACTTGATTTCCTAGAAAGAATGATATAGGTCTAAGGTTTCTAATGGCGAATTCAGTACCTAATTTAGAGATGACGGATTCAAGAAATAAAGGATTGTTCTCAGTAATGATAATATTATCAACGTAGATAAGTATGAAAATCTGAACTCTATCAGAATTAAATATGAATAGAGACACATCAGTTTTTGAGCTTATGAAGCCCATAGTTATCAAAAAATTATAGAGGCGCATATACTATAAGCATGGTGCCTATTTAAGACCATCAAGTGATTTATTAAGCTTGCAAACATAGTAAGGAAGTTGAGGATAGGAGAAAATAGGGGGTTGCAATTTAAAAATATCTTCGTGAAGGTCTCAATGTAAAAATGCTTTTTACACATCGAGTTGACAAAGTGTCCAGTTCTTTGAGGTAACAATGGATAAAATTATCCGAATAGTTATTGATTTCACTACTGGAGTGAAAGTCTCAAAATAGTCATAGCCCTCTTTTGATGAAAGCCTTTGGCAACAAGCCAAACTTTGATTCTATCAATGACACTAGAGGAATTTCTTTATTTTTTAAAACACCCAATTGCAACCCAATATATTCATAGAGGGATTAATAGGTACAAATGTCCATGTGTTATTTTTAAGAAGTGAAGATATATCCATAGTCGTTGATTCTTGCCACTCCTTGAATTTATTGGTTTTTATGGCGCAGGTGGGTTCTTAAGTTGCGGTATTTTGAGAGGAAGGAAGAGTGACAAGATATGTAGAAGGAGGTTTTGAGAGAATAGTCATAGGATGAGATCTGAAGGTAGTCGTAGGTGGTTGAGGCTTATGAACAGTAGCCGGTTTGGACACTCGAGCAGTTCGAGGGGGTGAGAAACTTTTGAAATCCAAAACTAATGGCAGTGTTTGGTTCAATGACCACTAGATAAATAGTACAATAGGAAAAAAGATGAATAGGCGTTGATGGAGGAGATGGTACAATAGGATTAGTAGTATTTAATGGATGACGAATTGGACTTTGTCGTTGTGTTAGAATAGTAGTAAGTGTAATGGTTGAGGAATTAACAGGTTGAGTTATATGCATGGTCAGAGACATAGAATGCCTAGGATTTGATTCTACAGTTGCATGAATTGGAGAAAAAATGTAAATGGGCTGACTCGATGGGGATCTTGAGGGGAGGGGAGGCGGACCCAAAATAGATTACGAAATAAAGGGGTATTGTGTTTCATCAAACCTCACGTATCATTCAAAATAGATTTTTTCAATTCGGATGTCCAAACAACGATAACCATGGTATTTTGAAGAATATCCCAGGAATACACAATGAATAGTATGGAATTGAAATTTATTTTTGTTGTATGAACAAAGAAATGGGAAGCA
>NW_025864053.1:0-1684 GCF_002878395.1 Capsicum annuum
AGGATTTTTTCTTATGTTTCTTATTGGAAGGAGAGGACAGATTTGTGAAACCGAAATCTTGGCAGAAGGTTCCTAGCCCATATTTGGAAGCGCTGTCTTTCTTAAGTTGTTTCTTAAGCTTAAGGTCGGTGCAGAGGTCTACCCCTACAGTGGTGATGAAGCTTATTATATCCCCATAAGTTAAAATTCCGTAAGGGATTTTCCCTTCGAATCTATCCTTGATTTTGGTCCTAACCTTATGTGCGAACAGAGGAGGAAGACCACTAATGAAACGTTCTTTCCAGAAGTCATTGTTGCTGTCAGGTCTAATCATGATTTGACCAAGAAGGTGTCTTTATACCATCTAAAGTCAGCTAAATCCTTGCAGGTGAGATTGTTAAGGATTTCTAAACTCCTATCTTGAAATAATTTGGGTTCACCTATAAAATGTCTAGTTATGTGATATAGGAGGGTAGCACAGGCGTCTTCTTTTGCGACCTGATCAAGTTTTTCTTGCCCATTTTCACTTTTGACAACGACCGTTTCCATGGTCGTGGCCTCATATATAAGGCTTTTAACGTCATCTGTGAAATAGTTGTCCCACCAGTGTTTTATCATACCAGTGAAGCCTACTACGATCATGGTGGCTGCCTCTTTGTCAGAAGCCCCTCTAATTTTGTAAGCTGTGATGGCAACACCCATTTTATGGAGTTTGTTATAGATTTGGTGTTCAGCCAAACCGTCAACATATATACTTTTCAAAGAGGGTTTCAATTTCCCCAACATTTATAAATTATTCATTTGACAATTTCTATAACAATACATATACAAACAACAAATCATAAAGAGCTTGCATCCTCCTATAGTTACAATATTTTTTTTCTAGACAATTTTTTTTTAATTGCTAGCAGTATCACATATATATTGTAAGATCATCCAAAATACTAAATTCACCCAACAAATATTAGTGCATAGACAAAACAGAAAATGGATATCACAAGGTTATAAAAGAAAACAGAACTTTGCAGAACATGGTTCAGGATCTAAAAGGTATTTCAACAACGATTGCATAGACAAACACAATATTGTGAAAGGCATTGGGATCTAAGGCAATAGAAAATCGTTTCCCAAAATAACAAAAAAAATGGCTTAATCTATTTTTATCACTCCCTTTCCACTGTTTTGGGAAGGCAACAGAAAATGATAAATCAGAGAGTTGAAAACGACGGAATCAAGTTTTGTTCCACTAAAAGTCTCTAATACTGTTGTGTTGATTTATTCTTCAGGGAATATTAGAGTTTACTGCAGAATAAGGCCTGCCTTTGATGCAGAAGTGAAAACTGTCGTAGATTTCATTGGAGAAGATGGTTCTTTGGTTGTAATTGATCCACTAAAACCCTGGAAAGATGGGAGGAAAATTTTCGAGTTTAACCGTGTTTTCGGTTCAAGTGCCACTCAGGGTAGGTATTTTGACATGACTTCTTTATTCATGTTTTAATTCTTTTTTCTTGAGTCGAGGGTCTATTGGAAACGACCTCTCTACCTCCCAAGGTAGGGGTAAGGTCTGCATACACTGTGGGAGTACACTAGCCACTAGGTATGTTGTTGTTTTGTCAAGTACGTAACACTGCATAATTTTGCAGAAGATGTATTTCGAGACACTAAACCTCTTGTAAGATCAGTGATGGATGGTTACAATGTATGC
>NW_025864054.1:0-1536 GCF_002878395.1 Capsicum annuum
AAAAAGATAAAGAAGATATTAATCGTAGAGAAAATGGAATTTCCACAATAAATACAAATCCCTCTGATATCATTTGAGAATACAAACTCTTGTTGCACTCCAAAAATAGATTTTTGTTAGAATCATTAGTAGAAATAAGAAAATGATTCTGTTGATACATTCAAGTAATTAAACGTTTCACAATTAGGAAACTAAATTTATTGTTATAACCCGGATTTTCCAACAAAATTGATCTATTTCTATTTAAACCATGATCATGAGCAAGTGCATAAATATACTCCTGAAAGATAAGTGGATATAGGAAGTTGTGTTGTTGCGAGCTATCTAGCTGTAAATATCTTTGGATTTCTTCCATTTGAAATTCGATTTGAACCAAAGATGGAAGATTTTTAGGGTTATCAAATAATACATAGTGCGATACAGTTAAAACAAAGCATTATAGTAATAATAGATACCTTGGATACAGGTAAACTTCTCAACGGATTCTCTATCATCTCTTTTTTTTGTTTCAGTTAATTGGTCTATGTTATAGTATTATAGGATAATAAGATGGTTAGAAATCCTTTATTTTTTTAATCTAATCGCTCTTTTGACTTCGGAAAAAACTTTCTTTATCAATATACTGTTTCTTCTACACACACATCTCCATAATCGAAAATGTTAATAGTTAGGATTCATTAAAAAAATTGAGAATCCACTCATGGGAAAAGAAACCCTTCCCACATCAGGCACTAATAAATTTTTAACGTCTAATTAGATTGGGAATCATTCAAATTAAGAACAAAAGCTCGTTGCTTTTTCTTTCCCTATAATTTAATTGAAGCCGCAGCTCTATCCATTTATTCATTCGACCCAACTTTATTTTGTTCCTTTCCAAGAATTCTAACACGGTTTTATACCCATCTAGGAACAATGAAATATTTTCAGAACTTTCCGTTGATACGACATGCTATTTTTACCATTCATTCCCTTTCAGGATCAGTCGTTGTCTTCCAAACTTTACCAAGAGTATGGACGAATCCCTCACTTCATCCATATGTGTAAAAGACACTAGCCGCACTTAAAAGCCAAGTACTCTACCATTGAGTTAGCAACCCGAAGAAAATATCAAAAAAATGGTGTAGATCCAATCCGAAGAAAAAGAAATAGAGAGATTAGACAAGACAACCAAAAACCATTGAAAGAAGAAATCTAAAAAAATAAATTCACACTTTCTAATTAATACGATATATAAGGACCGCTACTACAAAGAGTATTACACCCTTGATCGTGAAATATCGATTGCTTGTTGAACCCTGTGAATTGCGTGAAAGTAGGATACTCTAAATTCGGGGGTCAAAGAGTTTTAGAAAACGTTCTTGGTGGAAAAAAATGTGAATGAGGGATCCCACTGAATTGAATTGGGTCCATGAATCTAAGAAATGGTGAGAATTCTTGATCTCTCTCAATATCTCTCTAAATTCGAAAATCCAGGATTTGAATTGATGTCCTCGCATTGATTCCTCCTAAATTGCATTGTATTGATTCCTCCTAAAT
>NW_025864055.1:0-1927 GCF_002878395.1 Capsicum annuum
AGTCAACTCCCAATAGCTATACTAGTCTGACAAGCCTCTAAGAAAATTAATAAAACCAGCAAGCCATTGAGACATGCCCCAACTGACTCATACTCAGTTATCAAATATAAACAATTTCGTGAAACCAACATCAGACATCACGTCCTTGGAACATGAGGACTCACTACAACAGAGGATGTAGAACAGCATGCCCGAAGAATCACTATTGAACCTAGAACTGAGCACTTGAACCTACATTCTAAGAAAATACAGACCACATCCAAAGATGTGGGTCAGTACCATGGAAAAGAACCGAGTATATAGGGGTGTATGTAGTTGTATAAACATCATCATTATAAATATTTATAAGAAATATGCAGGACGTATGAAAGACTCACATAGCCCGAAGAAAATCATCATAATTATGAGAGGATGAAGTAAGTACATTAACACATGCGAGTCATCATATAATTTGTCAATAACTTTCAGTTCATCAAGAATATCAATTCTCATAATGTAGATATCATTTAAATCTTTCGAAAGAATAACTTTCACAATTCCACTATCAAATTAGTTCACCATTCTCCATAGACACAAGGAAACACACACACACTGGGAGATCCTATAACCGACATAAACCATGTGAGATACATGAAGTACAACGTACAACCTACGTTGGGGAGACCTATCCTATCCTTTCCATCGGAGTAGGACTATCGATATCAATCCACACAAACTACTGATCACTCTATAAATCAGCCTCGTGCTTACTCCTATGGGGCCACGTAGTTCTAGGGAAGTAAGGTCACTTTATACCTCCCACTCGGTGCTAAAGATTTCTTCCGAACTTAGCTCAGATCATTTCAAAGACAATCCACAAGAAAACAATTTCAGTAATATATAAATATACATCGGGAGACATCATGCTTCCCATCTATCAAAATCAACCACGTTGTGGATTTCTTTCACACTTGAGTTCAAAATAACTCCATTAAGGCCAAAAGGTCAAATCATTCAAAATATCTCAAATATTCAACATCAAAGTGCTTATAACACACACTTTCTAAAAATAAAACATAATTTCAAATGGAAATTCATGACCCAAATATCAAAATCATGATAAATATCATTCAAGATTCATAATTTGTGTCTCCACATGTGTAAATTCATCTTTCAAAATCATAAACATCAAGATTTCATAATAATCATCATAAGATATGGGTTCATGCTTCAAATTCGTAAAAATCAAATAAAAATTATGCCTATGTAAAGAAAATTACTTTTGGGCACAAGAACGAAAGAGAGTTCTTGTGGAAAACCCCCACATACCTTGAATGATGAACTTTAGATAGATACTCATTTTTGAGATGTTAATCGTGCCTTTGAATGATGGTTCTTGGAGTTCTTGAACTAGGAACTTGGAATCTTGAATAAATTTACAGAATTAATGGTGAACTTTGGAGGTTCTTGAAATTGGATGTAGGAGCTTAGGGTTTTCTTTTTTAGGGAATTTGATGAAATATAACATATAATGCTTCTAATAGGCTTTAATATAGGGTTTGGACGGATTTTGGGTAAGGGGGAATGACCAAAACGCCCCTAAAAATTAAATAATTCTCAAATCTCTCCTTTTATGGACTGTTTTGATAGTCTGAAGTAGATCAACCATAACGTTTTACTCCAATATCCAAATTGGATGAAACCAATTTAATTAAAAATACGACTCTCATATCTTTCCGTTAATATATAGTATCTCACCCAGATCATTGTGTACGTGGAGTTATGATCGTTTGAAGTTGACCCAAAAATTTCTTTTGGTAGGATGAAGTAGATCGATGATAACTTTTTGCTCCAATAGAAAAATTGGATGAAACCAATTTCATTGGAAAGAGGACTCGCAGATCTTTCCGTTGATATATAGTAGATCACCCAGATCATTATGTACAAG
>NW_025864056.1:0-1857 GCF_002878395.1 Capsicum annuum
CTTTTATTTTTATCATTCTATTCTAGTATATGCATACAAAATGTATTAGGGTTATGAAAAGAATCCTTTTGCTTACAGTCTTATCTATTCTGAGAAGAAAGCGCTCTTAGTTTACTTCGGTAGAACATAGGTCTCCAAAACCCGATGTCGTAGGTTCGAATCCTACAGAGCATGATTTTTTCTTCTTAGATCGAATTAGAATAAAATAGATTCATTCAGTAACTTTCACAACAATCTGAATTTGACCTCCTGTGCCTTTGAATTAAAGAAAAGAGGAGGTCAACCAAAAAGATATGTGAATTAATCAAAGGTCCAACTGATCACCACACCTATATTGTAAATATGCAGTTACAATAATCCAGCCAAAGTAATAGGAATTAGACCTAACACGATTCCAAATAGACAAACTTCAATCATTTTTATTTGTTTGAAAGGAGAAAAAAAAAGTGGTAATATCGATACCTAAATATTAATCCGAATTGACCTGAATCTCAATGACAATGAACAAGAATTGACAATTGTTAACTTAAGTAAGTATAGAATACACGTAATCCCACAGAAGGATTTCTTTTTATGAATTGTTCAGTTTAAATATTCAATTTAAATAAGTCGTATCTTGCTCAGACCAATAAATAGAGCTGAGGTTATAGTTAAAGCAGCTAATAGAAAACCGAAATAACTAGTTATAGTAAGCAAGAAGGGGATAAATTTAATGAAATATGTTCTTATTATACATATGTTTAAAAAGCACTTACCTAAGTTTCAAATTTTACAAAATAAAAATAAAATAGGAGGGTGGACCAAAATCTCAATTGAAATTGGAAGAATAGGTTGAATGAAAACTTTTTGATTCATCTATCATTATAGGCAGACAAAACTAACAAAGATAAAGTGCCAGACATATAAAAGAAATTGATTCATCATCTGTAACATCTATCCATCCCGCAATTCCAATCAACTAATTCATTGAGTAACTCTTGGGTAAACTATTTAATTAATAAGAGTTGTATCGTCTAACTTCATTCAAAAATGAAACTTGAAATTTTATAGAATCAAAATAGAAATGATTTTAGAATTTTATCATTTCTTAGATTCTATTGAATTGTATCGAATCCATTTTCGATTTTAAAGCGAACAGTTACCTTATAAAACTTTTCCTTTTTACTTTAATTTAAGTTTAACTCATTAGATTCAGTAATATATTAATTCACATAATATCTTGAATGATGGAGAAGAAGAAAAAGTTATCACACAATCACTTGATAAAATCTTTTTTTTGGCCAACTAGATTCTAAAACTAGTAATTTCTATTAGGTTACACATTTTATCCTTCCACACTGCCCCATCCTTATAGCTAGATCAAGAAAGAACCTTTGGATCGAGATCCACAACAATGCATCACAACTATGAATTCCAATTATTCTATTTTTTCTTTTCTAGAATATGATCTACTACTCTTATTTCATACTCGACCATTAACAGGATCAAGAATCATTACTCTTTCATTTCGACACAAGAAAAAAGGATTTTTCTACACCCCTTTCTTGTGTCGAAGACTGGGAAGACAAATAATCCCTTCTAGGATTTTTTCTTCCATGCATTTATCCCCCGCTTCCTTATGTTTAGTATTTAGACAAATTTTACTTTCTTTCTATTTAGAATAGAAAACTATTGATACGTCTTATGTCTTATGGCAGTGAAATCTATCAATAGTGACATATTCCTACTACTCTAATAAAAAAAAATAAATCAAAATAATGAAAGTCAAATACTCTTCTTTAAATTCTACATTACATACTCTTTTTCTACAAGATGCTGGGAATCCCTTGTACCACATAGTATGTAGATTTTGAAGAA
>NW_025864057.1:0-1069 GCF_002878395.1 Capsicum annuum
GTTGTCTGCTCGAATAACAAAAAGGCTAGGGTCACGCCGAGGTTGTTGAGGAGGAGCCATTTCGGAGGCCGAAGGGCTTCCTGGTTCGTACAGGTTTTCAGGTTCTTTGACCTTAGTTGTTTGATAATAAACTTTCGGGATCGGACCAGAGTAGTCAACTCCTCTGATCTTTCCCTTGTCGTCGGGGCCGTCGTGTTCGTCGGGCTCTTGTTCCTTTTTTGAGGAAGAGGCACATGAGACGGACCGTCTAGAAGATGAGAGTCGAGAAGGATCGACTCCTAAAAATTTTAGATCAATAGATCCATCTGGATGTTGGATAACCCGTTCGATCTGAGATCTTTCGGAGTAGCTCCGAATAGGCTGGGTGATGGCCTCAAAGTGCCAGTCGTTACTGTGTAAGACATCATCCCACACTAGAGCCTTTGGAACAAAGACTGTGCTTCGGTCTTTGTTTGCTTCCATTAGGGTGGTAACCCCTTTAGGGCTCGTGAATCTAGCCTTAGGGGCTAGCGTAGTACCCATGAGGCGATAATATACTCGGTATATAATCGCTATTTCTCGGGTATTGTCCTTACTATTCATGTTTTTCGTTTTAACATTTAGTGTCAAAACGTCCATGATGTTCGGATCATTAATGTCTACCGAGAAATTTGGGTAACAATTAAAGTATACCGGGCCGTCGGCGAGGTTACTTTGAATAACTCCTAAGAGAGAGTCGTCGAAGTTTAGTAGACGAGCATCTCTTAGCAGAGCACAGACAGGGATATCAAGGCCCTGTCGGAATAGGGGCTTAATAGCCACCTGGACAAGTCCAACATGTAGATAGTTAAACTGGTTTTTATACCGATTTATATCTAGTTCATTAAATAATTGAATAATTTCTAGGGAATTATTAATAGCTACAGTAGACTCAGAGGTCTTGATGTTATGCTTTTTCAAAAAGCTGAATTTCCCTATTTGGTAAATAGTAGAGAAGGATTCTTCTGGAATACTCCAGTTTTGAAGATCGGTTTCAATGGAGGCAATCGGAGTTGCCGAGGAAGATAGGTTAACAGTGTTTTTGACATGA
>NW_025864058.1:0-1221 GCF_002878395.1 Capsicum annuum
TTGCGATTATTAGTAGACTGTTAATCGAAGGTTCCAAGGTAAGGGGGTTTTTAGTTTAAGTGCACAATAATATTATCATTGTTATTATGAGATGATATGTGTAATAATATTTGATCACAGAGAACGACAAGTTAGGGTTATGTCCACCTTGTAGCTTCTACTTCTCTATTAACTATGGGTAATACGGATTTTATACATGCATGCAATTATAGAGAGACGTATTCTAATTCTAAATCCAAGTGTTTTTCAACCATCAAGGATTTATTCACCTTAGTTCTCTCGAATCCAAAGTGTACAACCAATTGTACGAACTCTCCAAGAAGTTAATCCTGCTAAGCCATTAACGTGTAAAATAGAGGTTGGAAACCATATTTTCTTGTACACTCTCTTTTCAAAATAGTAACTTTTCTATCGAACAAGTTATTGCTATAATGGCGCATTCCCTATGTTTGCAACCACGAGAATTCAATCAAAATGAAGAGAGTAATGATATAAGTGGCGTAACACATCATAAATTCAAAAACCCATAGCAATAGAGAGTATACTACAAGGTTTCCATAACCCTAACAAAGAAACTTAGCTACTCATGAATAAAACGGAAATCAAAATAGACATATCCATCATACAAAAACTTAGAACGATCTTGGTGATGAAGATGACTAGCGACAATAAGAGAGAAACACGTTTCTCTCTCTCCGTCCCCAAGCTAAGATGTTTTCCCTTGTATTCAAAATAATACAGAATGTGAATGATCCCTAAAAATTCAGCCATAAGGCTTTTAATAACATCCTTCTCTAATAAATTGCTACTACATCCTTAACTATTTAAAAATATTCAGTTTTCCTAGGAAAAAGTTCCCATACACCACATTCAGTCCAAAAGCTGCTTTTCTTTTTATGTGAAGTTTTCCTTTGTTGTCCATAGGTCCCGAAAGTGCTGAAATCTTCCTCATTAGTACCTAAAAGCATGCTAATCACATAGGTCAGCTCACTTAACTAAAAATAGACTAAAAGTGCAAGAATTATGTATTTTATCCTCAAAACTTAGCTAAAACGTGGGTAAGTTATGGTGCTTGACATATAAATACGCCCAACATCACCACCCCACACTTAAAGCTTTGTTTGTCCTCGAACAAAATAGTACATCCATTCGAATACCTAATTAAACTTCATAAGAGTAACATAAAATTTTCAACAAGACATACACTGCAATTATTAACAA
>NW_025864059.1:0-2366 GCF_002878395.1 Capsicum annuum
TCCACATTTTACCTTACATAAAATGATATGTTGATTCGCTCATAACTTATACATGAATTAGTTATGAAAGTTTCTAAAATGCAAATTAAAAACTATATTAATTTATTCATAAATGCCTTATCTTCTAACAAACTACCAAACGTGCATGATATTATTTGTTCACCAATGTTGACACCCATATTATATTGTTTACACTCCAATTGACAAACCTATGTATGCTCGGTAAACTCTTGGCTTCGTTTTGTGCAAATGTCTAAACAGAGGCGAACCCAAGATTTGAGCTGGACGGGTGCAACTCTATATTTAAATATAGAAATTAATAGTGCCAAAGTTCGATATACAGTCCTTTGAAAACTTATTAATTATAGTATTTTATAAGAAAAATTTTAATATTATTGAACATCATTAATTAAATTTAATATGACATAAGTGTGTTATCCATCGTACTTGAATTCAATGCATTTTTATATTTTGAACACTAATAGAAAGTTTTTGAAAAATATGAAATTCGAGAGATTTGTTTGCTAGATGGTTGCTATAGGAAAATTTTAATTTAAGCTTATCTCAAATTTTAAATTACTAATATTTTAAATAAAAAATAAGTCAATAATCAAAAAATAAAAATAAAATAAACATTATACAGTATAAGATATAGAATATCTACCTATTGAAGTTGAAGAGAAGCTTGTATTATAAAATAAAATAAAAAATATGTAAAAACGTCCACAATACTTAAAACAAGAAAAAAGTGAACATAAATGACTACGAAATAGAAAATTTTTACATGTATATATATATATATACATGCAATTGGGTTAATGCCTGTGAAGCAATTGGGTTAATGCCTGTGAAGCAACTTACGATTTTGCAACTCTTAGTCAAAGATCCTCTGAATTTTTTTGCTTTCAGAGTTCATGTAATGCACATAATTAACACTTTTTGTTTCTGAAATACTAACTATGTAATGCACATAATTAACACTTTTTGTTTCTGAAATACTAACTAATGATGTCCTAACATAGAATGGAGGCCTTCTGTTATTCACACTCTAGATATATAACAGCCATCTAGATCTTGTACTTAGTATATTTATATCTTCCCTGATCATAAACTAATTTTTCCTGGACTCTGTTTTCACGGTTGAAGAGCTAACTGTTTCTGCAAAGCGATTGGTAAAAGCAGTAGCCAGTGAAAACTTTCATGGAGCTTGACCTGATTCGATTTTAGAATCTCATGTTGATGACGATGATGATGATCACTTACTGCATCATCGCACTGTTGATGAAATTCTCCTCAATCACTCCTCCTCTTCTTCTCCTTCTCCCCCTTCTTCTCCATCTGCTTTGCAAGGACACAGTTATCTAGATAGCCACAATCGGTCGGGAGGCTCTTCTTTTCAATCTCTAAAGCTGCCATGAGAGTTGCATTAGACAGAGATAACAGCTGAGTCAGTTAGTAGTAAACAATCGAGTGAATTTTCTTCACCACAGGCAGGCCAGAGTGTGTTGCTACCATTTTTCAGTGGGATCATCAGATCAAATTCAAAACCAGGAGATGCCTTGGCTGCAGCTTTCGCTGCATCGCGATCCATTCCTGCTCCTCGTGCAGCAGCTATTAAATCCAGAAAAGCAAGCTCCGGAGTGCTGCAAAGGACTTTGGAAAGTGATGAAACTGATCCCATAGCTTCTCCAGCCTGTACTGGTACTGATGTTTCTGACAAAAGTCTTGACACTTCTGGGCGCTCTGAGTCTTCACATGAGATTGGTTCTGAGCATATTGGCTCAGAATGTAACATAAAGGATCAGTTTCAAGCTGCTCAAGTTCAACTAAATGATAAAGATAATTATGGTAGGGAGGCATCTACAGCAGATGCTGGTCAGGACAATATGAATACTGCTGATGCAGATGATGTTTCTGTGGTGGATGATTTTTCAATTAAAAGTAACTTGAAGGAAGCTCTAAGTTATACTGGAACTGAAGTGGAATCTCCTAGTAGAACTGAAAAAAACTCAATTTTTCATGATAGCTCTGGGTTGGATGAGATTGAAGATAGACTAGTTCAATCTCTATTTGGAGGCGAAGATAATGTTATTAGTGCGGAAAACAGCGAAGAAGCTGCTACAAAGGAGGTACTCTCTTCTCCAGTTTATGAATCTCTTTCTGACGAAAATTTGACTAAAAAGGATGGTGCAAAACATGAGTATGAGAATACAATTCCTCAATCTAAAGGAGAGGTTAGTTCCAATGGAGATGAAACCGATTCTTTAAGTGATGCTGCAAGTATCATTGAGGAGTTAGTTGTACAGCGGGGAAATATGAGGGATAGTACAAAGCCTCAGAAAAATTACCACTCTTACTTGAAGCCC